>NW_025937037.1:0-1124 GCF_000764305.2 Hyalella azteca
GTGTGAGCTGTATTGGGATACAAGACGGCTTTGAATTAGAACACTAACGAATATTGAACACTACTTAATTACGTTTTAATTAACAGCTATTAGGCGTTTAATTAAGCAAATTTCAATTTTTGTACAAAGCTTTGAACGATCTGTGTGTGTCCAATTCAAGTTGTGTTGGAATTAGTTGTCATGTGTCTAAATCCAACATCTCAACTTAATCATCTATCAATACAAGTATACTTAAAGGATTCCTAATATATTCACAAACATATTTAAAAGTCTCAAACCATAATATTCTTCCTATAAAAATAGTTATTCACTATTTGGTAGAGCCATGTCAACTGTCAAATTTGACACATTTTTCGATGATCTCACCACGTGGCATGCATTGTCTCTCTTTGGATCTCAATATTTTCCCACTAGATGGCCAAGATCTAGTGTTTTTGCAGTATTTCGACACGCAAATGTATGACGTCACCATTTCAACCATCAATGAACGCATGGAACTAAAACAAAGCTTAATATAAAGGAAAAGCTGGAGAGGTGACGGAATTACCTACGATGTCGGAATATACCGCGTTTACCCTATTGGTTATTATACTTGTACGGTAGCAGACCAGGTTGCAGAAAGTGGATTAGGGTAAACGCGGTATATTCTGACAATCATGGTGCAATTACATATCAATTTTAAATTACCTTAGTCTAATTTGAGTTTTGCGAATGCCGACCTTAAATTAGAGGAGCGGCTCGGCGCTCGCAGCCTCTGGCAGACAACCTCCCACGCTGACAGTCTAGATAACACTGCCTGCGGCAGTGCAGCTGCCAGCTGCGCAATGAAGATTGCGCTCCAGCAATACAAAATAGTCTTGGAGTGGAAACACAGTCTTCAGAATGTGAAATGACTCTAATATTCAAGATCATTTATAAATTAATAAAAGCAACATTCTTCCTTAAACAGACACTGGTATGCACAGAAAAACTTTCGCTGATAATAATTATGACCTCAGTTACACGTATTTCTTTGTAAAATTTACCGCATTTTGCTTTTAATTTGTAAATGTTTTGTTGACAGGTACAATGGCAAGCTGTATTGCACTTCACGATTGTTTATACAAGTTTTAAACTGAAATACT
>NW_025937038.1:0-1147 GCF_000764305.2 Hyalella azteca
CCCGAGCGCGACAGTAGGAATGTTGTTTATTGCTCTCTTCCATACCTCGGCCTTGCATCCGAAACTATGTCAAGGAAGCTAAATTTTTTGTTTTCAAAGTACTTCGCGAATGTTAATCTTTGTGTTTAATTGATCGACAATTTTAAAATCGGATATTTTTTAGGTTCAAAGACTTTTGTACCTAAAATGATCCCTATTGCATATGCGAGCGTCCCTATTTTATAAATATAGTTGTGCACGATGTGCATCTGCGTACGTCGGGATGACGTCTCGCAATCCTTATTCTAGGGACGCAGAACATAGGGGCAGGAGTTGTAGAGCTGGCAACTTACTGTCGCGCCCCCCTCCTTCAGCTGTGCGCGCTCACGCCGAGCATTGCAATGTTCCAATTTCTGATACTGACTTAAGGTTTTGCTTCCACTTCCGGTGTTTCTCATTTGCGTATTTTAGAATCATTGTATAATTTTAGACAGAGGCCTAGTCCAAATTCAGCTTTTAGCTATTACCCACTTGAAATTGAAAATAGATAGGTTTTACCGTTTTGCATTTTTTGCATTCTTGACTTTACTAATTACTGATTTATCTGTGTTCTAGATTTTTCAATCTGACGATGGAGCTGGACTCCGAATCGCTTCCTACAAAGATAGTATGAATTTGTGTGGATTTTCTATGCTTTTTAAGTTTTAGTGAATTTGCGATTCAAGCAAACGAGTGACATTATTGCCTGAAACGTTCAACTTACAACTCAACCGTTCAACTTACAACTCAACCGTTCAACTCACAATTCACCGTTCAACCTACAACTCAACCGTTCAACTTACAACTCAACGGTTCAACTTACAATTCAACCGTTCAACTTACAATTCAACCGTTCAACTTACAACTCAACCGTTCAACTTGCAACTTAATCGTTCAACTTACAACTCAGCCGTTAACTTATAACTCAACCGTTCAACTTACAACTCAACCGTTCAACTTACAATTCAACCGTTCAACTTAAAACTCAACCGTTCGACACGCAACTCAATCGTTCAACTTACATCTCAACCGTTCAACTGATGCAATTCAACTGTCACTACTTAGCCATTCAACTGATATAATTCGACATTTTATCAGTCACTACTTAGCCGTTTAGCTGTTACAACTC
>NW_025937039.1:0-475 GCF_000764305.2 Hyalella azteca
GCCTCCAGGTCCCCCCACCCACATCTGGTCCCCCAGTCTCCCACCTGGTCCCGGGCCTCCAGGTCGGCCTCCCGCTCCTTGTAGGCCTTCAGGACAGCGCTGTTCTTATCCCGCAGCTCCTGGGGAGAGCGGGGAGACGGGGCGTGAAATGTAGCAAGAAGCGTGACGTGAAACACATGAAACATGACAAAACAGGAAATGAAACATGGCTTGAAACACGACATGAAACAAGACAAAACAGGAAATGAAACATGGCGTGAAACACGACATGAAACAAGATAAAACAGGACATGAAACATGTTGGCACGAAACGTGGTATGCAATGTTTTGGCAAGAAACATAGAAGAAGACACGAATTGAAACGGGTATGAAACATGTTGCACAGCATGATGCAGCATAGCACCGCATGAAAGCACAGCACCGCACAACACAGCACAGTACAGCACGACACAGCACTGCATGGCACAGCACAGCA
>NW_025937040.1:0-665 GCF_000764305.2 Hyalella azteca
GGAATAGCGTGAAGCCACAAGCCACACTCTCTCCTCGCCGCTGCAAGCAGACGAGCCCTGGATATTTGGTCCGCCGTCTCCAAAAGCCGCGCTGCGGAAGCACTAGGGGGTCGACATCGACTACGTTACCGACCCCTGGTATAATATCATAGATCGTAGTAGATACATCATTCTAAAGTCACAGATGCCATGATTCTGCACTTGCGTTTTGCTTGTCTTTGAGATATTTTTCTGTCTTTAGGCATTTTTGAAAACATGTCTTCCTGCAGCTTGGATAGTATCACTTTATAAAAGTCGTGTCATGCAAAATGACTGATTTCGGGGCGGGGTCTCAACAGATTCATTTTGAATAATTTCTCTACGAACTGACGAATGCTAAAGGAGAACTAGTCTACAAGCATAAATTGGAACTTGTCTTGCGTAAACTTAAATATGATTACTTCGTCGATCGAGATAAAATATAAGTTTCTACCTAGGAATCAGGGTTGGCAATGATTAAATCAAAATGATTAAATCATGTGATTAAATCACTTGATTTTTTGATGAAAAAATCATAATTTTTTTATTTTTTTTTTTCGATTTTTTTTTTATTTTTTTGATTTTTTCATATATTTAAATATATTGAGTGGCAGTCTTTAATTTATATTGAGGTATTGTTATTCATG
>NW_025937041.1:0-1525 GCF_000764305.2 Hyalella azteca
AAGCATGTGGAAATGCAGGTGGATACCGGCGCAGGAGTCAGCATCATATCCAGCAAGTACAACAAACTCTTCAAGGAGCCACTTAAGCCTGCACAGTGCTTGCTATCGACGTATTCAAACGGCGTTTTGCAAGTACTTGGTAAGGTTGCTATGGATGTGGTTCATGCTGGGAAGAGGTTAAACTTGAATATTTTTGTTGTGCGCGGCGACGGTCCAACTTTGCTTGGTCGCGATTGGCTTAATCATTTGAAATTAGACTGGACTGCGGTATCTAGAATCAATTCTTAGGATGACATTCTAACTAAGTATGCCTCTGTGTTTGATGGTAGCCTTGGTAAAGTTAAGAATGTCAAGGTTAATGTTCCATTGTTGCCCGATGCTCAGCCCAAATTTCTAAAATCCAGACCTGTGCCTTACGCTAAGAGAGCGGCTGTTGATAAGCAGCTGGATGACATGCTTAAAGATGGGGTTATTTATAGAGTGGATCACAGTGAATGGGCAACCCCAATTGTTTGCGTTCCTAAGGATAAATCGGTCCGCATATGTGGCGACTATAGAATTACTGTGAATCCAGCAACCGCTAAAAGTTCGTACCAGTTACCCAACCCCGCTGACATGTTTGCCCAATTGGCTGGAGGAGAGAAATTTACTACTCTTGATTTGTCCATGGCGTATCAGCAACTAGAATTGGATGACCAGTCACAAAAGCTCTTAACCATCAATACTCATAGAGGACTGTTTGCTTATAATCGGCTAGTTTTTGGCTTGTCTGTGTCACCCTTGATTTTTCAACGTGTAATGGACTCCCTGTTTGCTGATATTGAGAATTGTATGAGCTATCTAGACGATATTCTTGTCACAGATAAAAATAGTGCTTATCATTTGCGCACTGTCACGTTCACTTGAACGTGTTAAAATAAAATGTAAACGCTAATGTAAAGAAGGCGCCGCATAGTGTGGTGACTGGTGACGCTCAGCGAGTAAGCTACGGGGCCGCCGTTCAGTTTCACGCTTTCACCGAGCGCCAGCCGCGCACGGTTCTCCCATTAAGCGTTCTCGTGTTTTTTCGCTTGTCTGGATTATGTGTTTATTCTGATTATCTCGATTATTGTCATTAATTGTGTCATTAGGAGAGTGATCATTGTCGAGTGAATGCACGAATGTGACAATGCTGTAGCACAACTTGTTAGCAATCAATTTAAAGATGTGTTGAATGAAAGGCTCGTTCCGACGCCAGCGTCGGACTACCTTCTTAGTGAATTTATAATAATAATAATAATAATAATAGCGGTTTCAGCGTTTATTAGGCCGTAGGCCTGTCGCCGATTCTTAACATCGCAGAACGTTCACAGCTTGATGTGGTCTCGAACTCGCAACTCACTGCTCCCATTCTGCTGTGCTTAATACCCTTTCATGACTGACGTGACTGTGACGTCCCACTCAATGTTTTACTCCATAACTTGCATACAACATACCATTCGAGGCATAGCTAACTACAGGGACACATGAGTAACACTCCTGCGCC
>NW_025937041.1:1656-3386 GCF_000764305.2 Hyalella azteca
CAATATTACCATGAAAATGTTCTTCTTTTAAATAAAACAAGTTTCAACTTCATAACGTTCTTAGTTTTTTATTTATTAACAAATTAAAAGGGTTACTTAATTCTGAAACACCCTGTACTTCAAACTATCCAAAGAATCATGAGGGGTTCTGCAGACCCTACTCTCTAAAATAGCCCACACAGAGAAGTCGAGAGATTTAAATAAGGTTTTCTTGAGGCTTCTTGAGCCTTTGCTAATGAACGCTAGGATATGACCCCGAATCTAGTTTTGGGTCATGTTTGAGCCATGTGACGGGGCAGAGCCTTGTTGAAAACTCCACGGCGAGCTGTTGAAGTGTTTACTGGCTGCCCCAAGGTAACAATTCAGCTTCCGAAATGTCCGAAATGTATCGCTGACGGTTAAATGTCACTCATGAGGGAAAAAACGAGGGGAGACCTCCCAGTGGCTGTTACAGCGGCTCAAGCCATCACAGACATGGGATTTTGAAGACGCGTTGCTGCTCTGTTTGCCACAGATCCATCCCGACTCCAAACTCTGTCATTTTGAAGGTTAACGCTTTGTTCAATGTCAAATTTCTTCTCGTCACTGAACACCAAATTAGGCAGCTTGCCATCCTCATTCCTCAATGAGATTAAGAATGTGCTGACATCTTTCGAGCCTCATTCGTTCATGACGGTCTGTTAATACATGCCTTGTTTTCATCTTGTAAGGGGAGGCTTTGAGGTCATCTTTGAGGACTCTCCGCATTTATGTCTGACTGACTCCTGCTTCTGCAGCCAATTTTGCAGCTGAGCGACAAGGGTTTCTCTCCAAATTCTCCCTCGTGTTTTTGACCAATTGTTTTGTTCGGACACATCGTTTCCTTCCCTGACCAGGTTGGTTGCATGTTTCGCCAGTTTGCTTGACTTTTTTGACCACCTTCCACACAGTTTTACGACGAATGTTGAGCTTTTTGCAATGACTGAATTACTCCTGCCCTTTCTATGAAGAGCAGAAATTGCATTTCTATTGACCGTCTTAACTATACTAAATTTAGACACCTTAGACTTCAGCAATATAAAATAGATAAAATTATAGATGATATTGAGCTTCATAATGATAGAAAAGTCTTCTAGAAAGCAAAAACAAATTTATTTCCTTTGCAAATATCCGTTGCCATAGATACGTTGGACCATGTACTTCAGAGAGAACTGATCAAATCACCCTTTAATGTGACGATCCTTCAACTTTTGTTAAGATTAAACAAACTCACACCGTTGACGTCCGTACTAAAATTTGTAGAGACAGGTAGAAGTAAAAAGTAGGGTCGTGATAATAATGGTCGGTTATAAATAAGCGATTAACTTATGTGATGCCTAGTTAATTGAGCTCGCGTAGCATGTAACGAAGACGGATGTCTCGGGACGAGCGACCGGACACAGACGCGCTGCCCTTGCGGTTGCCACGTGCCGAGATGTCGCCATTGGCTGAGTCAGGTGTCGAAGCTGAAACATGCCGGCGCAGTGAACACGAGAAGATACGGCACAGCCGATTCGTGAGGTGATGAGGGAGGGCGCGTATCGCGTGATGTAACGAAGCAACAAATGTATCACGTGAGGTGACGAGGCACCAGACATTTCACGTGAGGTGACGAGGGACCAAACGTTTAACGTAACGTGACGAGGGACCAAACTTATCACTTGAGGTGACGAGGGCCCAAACGTTTAAGGTAACGTGACGAGGGACCAAAC
>NW_025937042.1:0-1119 GCF_000764305.2 Hyalella azteca
TATGTCGCATCGTTCTACCTATTACAGTCAATAGAACCTAAATAAACTCTGTTCATCAAAAGGACAAAAAGCTTATGTATCAAACATACGTGGTATATATAGTACAATAAATTTTGAGATCTCCAGTCATGAGACTTAAATTCATACTCAGGTGATCTTGAATTTCTTCACTGCATTCAATTAAGCAATTTGTAAAATCATAAATTTCATATAGGTACCAACTTTTTCAATTTAATTCTGAATGAGTCGCGTCTGTTGAATTCTAAAGGGATCATTAATTTTTGCATTGTATTTCTGAAAATCAAGTAGGTATTGCATTTCTTTTAAATTAAAAACATTCTTTTACATCAAAAACAACGATTTGTTTCTTACAGATTCTTTGATAATTGATGATCTCACTCATATAACTTGATATTTTAAATTTAATGATTTTGCCATTTCGATGAATAAACTTTCTTTGGTTCATTAAAATAAAATAATTACTGCTTATAAACAACCAACGTTTTCTAAAAGACACAAGACGTTCAAAAACTCGCCATGGGAGACAAAATCATTCAGGATTTGAAGTGAAGTTATCAAGACAAATTCGACATTATAGGGCGAAAACATGAATAAATTCGTATTTAGAAGCGTATCAATTGGTGTTTAAATTTTGAAACAATTTTCCATCATTTGTGTCACTGTGTTTAATTAATTTAATTAATTTGTGTGTTTAAATGTCACTGTGAAATGTAGATCAAATCTATTTATTATGAAATTGAACTTTACAAGACCAAAACAAGGTGTCTGACACCATCTTGTCTAATGTCAACAGGCAACACAATGTTGCCATACGCCGTTAAAAATTAGCAGTTTATCCCATCATTCCGTGTTGATTCGAGAACTTTGTTGGTATTGGTGAAATTGTGAGAATTTTCTGCAAAAGTTTACATAATTTTTATTTTTATTTTGGGACATATTCATTACAAAATTTGTCGATACAGATACACGACTAATGTATGTTTTGGAGGGAAGAGTCGCCGATTTTTTATCGGTTTTCGAACCACACGCAAGCGAGTTAAAGGAAGTGCAGCTGTCCGGGTGTCCGCAGTTTCTGACGAGCTCAGTGTAAGAGTATCA
>NW_025937043.1:0-634 GCF_000764305.2 Hyalella azteca
CGCAGATGTGCGAGAGCAGGTAATATTGTCATTGTCAGGATACAACTTTACATGATTAAAAAAGTAATAATTTTAATAATAATATATATAATAATAGTAATATTAATATATATAATTAATAAAGCAACAATGATAGCCTTACCTAACTAAAGCAAAAATATGGTCTTGCTATAGTTGAACACAGAGAAATCTTACATGATTATATTAAAAATTACTTTTATTACCTTACATTACCTTACATGATTATATTAAAAATTGCCTTTATTACCTTACATTACCTTACATGATTATATTAAAAATTGACTTTATACTCACGTAACAGACGTATAGTAATTTTAAGCCACACAATGTATTTACCATGACGTTACTAACGTAGTGTAGTTCCTTGACTCTAAACTGACAAACCTTGACTCCAACGTCTACTATGCCAATAATTCTAAGTGACGTTATTAACGTAGTGTACTTTATGATCCTAAAATGATTTAAACCTTGACTTAGATATCTACTACATCTACTATACTATTAATTTCACGTGACGTTATAAACGTAGTGTAGCTCCTTGACCCTAAAGTGACACAAACCTTGACTCCAACGTCTACTAGCTATACCATTAATTCTAAGTGATGTTATTAAC
>NW_025937044.1:0-1274 GCF_000764305.2 Hyalella azteca
GTTTCAATTCAAGTTTAACTTATCTAGTAAAAAAATGGCATCATTTTGAAAAAAAAGTGGTCAAAGTTACCCCATTTTACGGTAGTACCTACTACCTAGTGCAGAAGCCGCCAGAGCCTGCTTTGGAATTTTCTGTAAAACTCAACAATTTCAATTCATTCTAAAGGTAAAGAAATCAGAGTTGTCTGGTTCTTACATATGCATCAATATCTTGATGAACAGATTCCAAAAAATCTCTGGAGTCTGGTTTGCCACTATGTCCAACTATTCTAACCATTTAAGAGTAGGTAGCTTGGACATAGTGGCAACTGGCAAAGAAGAGTGTTTTTTAGACTCTCCCTCAAGTTAACATTTTTGAGTCCTATAAATAGACAAACAAACTATCATGGAGACATGGATACCTGCATCATCATAGATAACAAATTGGTTTAAATCTAGAGTACAGTAAATGAGGAAATTAAAAATGAACTGATTCTAAAAAACCTCTTCTGTCACTATGGGTAGCCGTAGCTCTATGGCTAATTGGCTATGGCGCATGCCACACGGCTCACGGCACATTTTTTTACTGGCATAGTTAGTAGTTTAGTACAGCACAGCCACAGCACACCAGTCACCACGCTGATTGATAAAATAACAATATAAATTCCCATGCACCTTGCACATTTTCCTGAATCCTGAGTCCTGACCATAGCCTAGCCTACCAGCAGAAGCAGTCAAACTGTCAAAGTCTCAACCAAATGTTTTATTTGAGTTGTGATAGACTACTACAAGTCTACAAGTAATAAAGCTTTCTAAATTCTAAAGTTACTAAAATCTTTGAAATTGGCTCATAAAAATATAGGGATACCTACCTAAATGATAGTTTTTCAAAAAAAGTGCCAAAAAATTAGCCTAGTCCATTTCCATGATTTTGCAGACAAAATTGAATATAAAAAATTCATAGCTTTTTCACTTTTATTTGTATTTTAGTTTTTTTTATTTACTTGGTAGTTGGTAATTTTATAATTTTTTCTCTTTTCAGCTGTAAAATTTTCATTAAGATTAAAGATCAGACGAAAAAATTTATTTGTGCACACAGTCCACAGACTGACAGTCTGAGTCTGTCTGACAGACACAGTCTGTCACAGTCATACACTCATACGGGTCATACCTTGAGACAACTCAGACAGGAGTAGAGTACCTAGTAGAGCAGTAGTAGAGTAGGGAGGGAGCAGTACCTAGACGTAGAGGCTAGACTGTACATAGGTAGCTAGCCTATTCAAATTGACTGTGAG
>NW_025937045.1:0-37819 GCF_000764305.2 Hyalella azteca
ATTGTCAAATTTCATCAAAGAACACATTCCGTTACCTGTTTGCCTCTCAGATCAATATTACATCAATGCAATAGTGACGTGAGCTATCTAACGGGTTATAAAAACGTTTCACTTTGGGCATAACCCTAAGTAAATTGGGCATTTTAAAAGTTCTCTCCTGTCCCAGCATTCCTGCATGATGGAGGTAACAGGCAAGGTCGACGGACACCAGCTGTGATAAACCAGAGCTGCCCACCACCCCACACGTCCTCCGGTAAACGATCCTTGCTTGAAGGGTTCCTGAGTTTGGACACTTGTCAACTAGTGGTAAATTTAGCGTTTTGTCCGGGGGCGGGCTGAGATGGATTTGCAACTGCCGGTTCAGGTGCTCGCTTATTACTTACTGTTGCACCAGCCTATTGGTGCCATTTCCTTCTGCTGGTGTTAAAGGGGTTGATGTTAGTTTTACCCCTTCACCACATCACAGATAACAGTCAGACGTGGCTGCCGCGGTACACATGCCCACTTCCTAATGCTATTGTTTGGGGCTGATTTTTGTTGTGTAGTTTGTTATTCCCTGAGTAAGCGAAATGGTGTTCTTTAAGTTACAGAAGTAAAGTCTTGCATTATATTCTTAAAAATTCCTCTCTCAAACGATGACATATCGAAACCACGTTGTGTAGTAGGATACCGTTTCCGCATTTAATTTATTTTAATGCCTGTAGCACTCGATATTTTGGTCGTTTCATCATAGATTCCACATCATCAAACTCACATCATACATCTCGCAAGATACATCTCACTCATTACATCTATCTTCACACTGAACAACAAAGTCAACAAATTATGTTTACTTCAGATGTATACTGTGACAATGATAACACTAATTCGGGTCCGCTGATCACAAAAATCATAGCCGTTTTGCAGTATGAAGTTATGATTTTTAGTTATAGAAATACTCCCATTGCCTAGAAGTCAATACGATGAATGATTGGAAGGAGTGGATGGCTCGTGTTCCAGTCCACACGAAGTGAAGAATTTCACCCCTGGCGACCCATCTAAGGTTTTTCTTCCTCCAAACAACATAAAGCTGCTGAAAAATATCGCCCGGGCAACGGATCTGAATAGCGTGAGTTTATGTAACTGAAGAAGTTTGGCAACAACTTGTCGGATGACTAAATCAAATCTAGTGTCCTTGTTCTACGGCAAATCCGTCAGATACGAGGTACGAGACTTTTCCGTCAATTCTAAACCCCAAAGAGTTGGCAGCGCAAAGGAGCTTCAGAGCTGTGACGGACAAGTTCGTAGTGAACAAGCATGCAGACAACTATGAAGGCATAGTGTAGCAGCTATTGAAATCCTTCAGAGAAATTGGCTCCTGGATGACTCTGGAAATCCATTTCCTACACCAGGTACCAGAGCTTCTTCCCTGACAACTTTGAAACTTTCTCAGACGAGTACGGCGAGCGATTCCACCAAGAGACTTCACTCCGGAGACGCGATACAGAGGGCGGCGCAACCTCAACCAATAGGAAGACTTTTGCTGTTTCCTGTAATGTGCATAAACGCGAAGCCATATGCTTAAAGTATTCGAATTACATTTTGGTAGTTTTTCTTCTATAACTTTGAATTATTTGTGGTAAAATGAATCGATGAATTATTCTTTTAACTTTCATTAAAATCCTGACTTCTATATATTGATAATAATTCTATAAAAATATAATGGGAGTATCTTACTCTCAAAATACTGATACGATACAATAAAACGGTTATGCTTTTTATAAATCGTCTTATTCAAATTAGTTTGAATAATTTAAAAATCTCCAGGAATAGTTTTTTGTTGTTCAGTGTGGTCTATTTACCATCATTTTTCATTGATATTCGTTTATAGGCAACTGATGACGGGAATTCTGGCATAAATACCGCACGCCCACCTCAAGGCTTGGCAAAGAATTACAAATGTATTCTGAGTACAGGTCCAGATTGTTGGTTTCCAATAAAAATCACTTGGCACTGAAAATAGAACAGAAAATGATTAATAAGTTTCACCTGCTTCACTGAAGTGAATTTCAAGAAGAAATGTTAACCTCGATTATGAAGGTGTGCTTGAGTTAACCGTAGACTTGACAAAAAATACAATATTCCAATTAGTCTCATCTCTGCAACATCCGCACATTATTTTCCACCTCAATGGTAGTGCCTCTGGGTTTATGTCATTGATGGCAATTAACTGCACTACATTTTCAAGTGCAGGCGGGTGGGTCGTTGACGTCGTCTACCAACTAAATATTCTCTGGTCCACTGGAGTACATTTCTCTCAATTACCAAAGACTGCACTATACGTAATAGCCGCTTGCGTGTAACACTGTCAAATGCACGTCTCGGACAATTTTACGGCCTGACTCGGGGCCGGTCTCCCTAAATTCAGTAAACAAGGAATTTCTTTCAAAGTAATGAATTTAGCTCGATGAAACTTGGTACACGTATTCATTTGGAACTAACAGGGATGTTAAGCGCGTGATAATTTTTGGATTTTCGCCGTCATTCGTGAGTTATATGGCAGTAAGTACTGAAATTCGCAGTGAACAAGACATTTCTTCCAAGCTACCGTACGTATTTAAACGAAACTTTGAATATACAAACCTAACCTCTCAACGGCGATGTTTAGCTCGTGGTGATTTTCTAGATTTTGCCTTCATCCGCGAGTTTTTTTTCCATTGCACCCTCATTCGCGTTTTAAACAGCAATACGTGCATAAATTCGCAGTGAACAAGAAATTTCTTCTAAAATACTGGACAGAATTGAACGAAACTCTGTACATAAATACCTAACCTCCCAACAGGTATGTTTAGCTCGCAAAAATTTTTCCGATTTTGCCTTCGTTTGCGAGTTATACGGATATACGGAGAAAAGACCGGCATTTATCCGGGCTGATTTTTAAACTTGCATTGACCATCCGTAAAGCCGTATAACTCGCAAACGAAGGTGAAATAAAAAAAATTGTCATGAGCTAAACATCACCGTTGGAAAGTTAGGTTTGTACATTCAAAGTTTCGTTCAAATATGTACAGTAGTTTTGAAAAAATGTCTTGTTCACTGCGAATATTGGCCCGTATCGCCATATAACTCACGAATGAAGGTGAAACTCCAAAAATATTCACGAGCTAAACATCACCGTAAGGTCCTAATGAATACGCGTACCAAGTTTAATCGAACTATTTTAGTTATATTGGGAGAAATTCTTCGTTCACTGAATTAGGGGAAATCGGCCGCGAGTCCGGCCGTAAATTTGCCCGAGACGTGTAAAATGCTTTGGCAAAATCGAGATACACTGCATCCACTGACTCCCCTTCGTCCAGCTGGTGAGTCCAATCATTCAGGGCAGACAAGATGTCAGTGGTACAAGATCTGCCTGTTATAAAGCCATGTTAACAGTCTGATAGGAAGTAGCAGTCAAGTGATCGATAGAAGTTCATCCTCCATGAGTGCGATCTGAAATATTATGTAGTGATTGTGAGCTATGTAAATCGTTCACTAATATTCATAGCTCGATTAATACTATCATTCATTCTCATGTGCATTTATGTTCTCGCGACCAAATTATTCTGTAGCGTCTAGCGAAGCTGCGCCAGTAACATTACAGTCAGACCTTACTGCTTACTGCGGTTGGAGCTACTACTTAGCGCAAGGTCAGATCGGTGTGGCTGTGGGCTGATAAGTCAGTCGTGTCCCGCCAGCCCTACTGTGAGGTTTTGTCTGAACTCAACTCGCTTCGTTGCCCCACTAGTGATCTTGTGCCCCAACGCTAGTTCATGTGGCTGTGCTCTCAACGTTCATCATGCAGTGTAAGGGTACGCACACAGTGAAGCAGGTTGCCAGCGTGCTGGTTACCTGCTCAGGCTGGCGCCTGAAACCATAGAATACAGAAGCCTATTCGTACAGGTTTTCACTGTGAACACTTACATCACTGTCCTATGTTCATTCTTGTGGCAGGTTGGAGCAGGTTGCCCGCGCGGGCAAACCTGCTTTCACTGTGTGCGTACCCTAATGTCTCTCGTGCTGGTTATGCTATTTTATTAAACGTGTTGCTTTTAAGTGTTCTTTACTGAAATAAAAGTCATGTTTCATTTGTGTTAACCGGTTAACCGATGTTTTAATTGACAAAATCCCAGTGCAATTGAACTTTTATCAAAATCAGTGTATTTTTACAAGATGGTTGCCGGCGTTTGGCCGTAAGACTCGAGACACTCTGGCAAGATTAGAGGTTGCGGCGAACGTCCGGTGACATGATGATGAGTCAATTCAAATCGTTTAAACATCGCACGGGTTAAGACAAGCGACGGTCAGAGTATCACCAACAGCAGTAAGGATAGTGTCAAGAGTGGTGCAGCTACAGGAACATGAACGACCTGTAAATGCATGTAGCATGAAAGACCTGAACACTTCGATACTATTCAAATATTTACTCTTCAATGAGAACGCTGTCCACCGCTGCTGATATGCCCGAGGAGATTTACATCATGATATGCCGCATCCGTTTACAGGCTCGTCGTCGTTGTGTGCAAGTGACTTGGGTAGTGACAGTAGCGCCGGCTGAACGAGTTCACGAAAAACTGCAGCATTTTACCCCGATATTCCGCGGTTGATACCAATTATCTAAAATAATTTTAAGCCAACTTCTGTTCATATTGTATTTAGATTCAATTATGAGATATTAGATGCTTAAACAAGAAATGAAATTGAATGGAGAAAGTGTATTCACGAAAGCGGAGTAAAACAAATGAACGGCACAAGTCGGGCTGCTCCAGATGAAGTAAGTAGCATGAGTCTCGTTACTCGAATGAGGCCTGAATTATTGCAATATATGTATGTAAATGGAATAAATCGTTGATATATGTGCATTTCACTCGCAAGTCAAGTCGGTTGAGCGAGGCTGTGTACAACAATGAAATTTATAAGGAAATTATACATCAAAATCTGATTGAATTCACATATAGGTAAAATAAAGACACAACTAAAAATAAAACGGTTTTAAAGACTTAAGGAGTTGGCAAAGAAGCCAAAACATAATGGTTGAAGTTGACATTAAGAAGAAAAACTCAAAATTAAGTAAAAAAGCAAGATGAGTGGCAAAGGTCATTAATTGGTGGTGGATAAATTAAATGCAGTGGCTAAGACGAAGCTTTGTTCGTCCCAAGAACGTTGGCTGATGTTGGCTGCCGAACATGAGAGTGGAGACAAGCGCAGGATCAGTTATCATATTATAGGTACATATTTGCTCCAGTTTGTGTGTGCTTCACCCCCGACGCCGGAAATATACAGGGACTGTTGAGGTGAGTTATGGTGTTTTTTTCTTCAACTTTTTTCACTTCGGTTTCCTATAAGTGTCGAAAAGTTGTGAAATTGCAATAAACAATGTACGTAAAATTGTGGACCCCTAATAAGATTCCTTCAGGATTTAAGGGTCGTTTAAAAAATTGACATATATGTGTATGAAAATTTCCAAATAAATCCGTATAGCTTTGTAGAAGGTCACAACAGAAAGCAATCATCACAAAAAAGTCCCTGGAATATTTGTTCAAAGTTTCAAAGCTTTATCTTATCATCTTCATTATTAGTGGATCATGAAAATATTTAAAGGATATGAGAATAAAGCATCTATTTGCACATTTCCCTCGAATTAATTTTTGGTTACCGGTACTTAAGGGTGGCAATAGGTATGAACCATGATTAAAATATCTTTAGCAACCACGTTTCATTTTCTTTATCATCGTCACCACGGTCAGAGAGCCACTCTAAAAATGACCAGTAGCCTTAAAATTATTATTTGGGTATTTGTTTAGCCACAAGACAAAGGAACTCTCTTGTACAACTATTTTTATCAAGAAATTGTATTACAAGCTACTTTACCTGAATAATTACAACTCTCAACGTGTTGGTATATTCGAGACGTAATCCATAGAAATAGTTTTGCAGAATCAAGTAATCAATTGAAAAATATAACTCAGTACTCACTGCAGTGAGGGACAGAGAGCGCATTTACTCGTCGACGAAAACGTGAAGTCACGAACGGACAGACAGACGGACGGACGGACATGACGAGCACAACAGGGCATTTTTTCCATAAATGAGAAAATGCGCTAAAAATATAACTCAGTACTCACTGCAGTGAGTGACAGAGAGCGCATTTACTCGTCGACGAAAACGTGAATCACGGACAGACTGACGGACAGACGGGCGGATAGACTGACGGACATGACGAGCACAATAGCGCCTTTTTTCCATAAATGAGAAAATGCGCTAAAAAGAGGTCGAATGTCCCCTAACAGGAAATAAAGGCTTCCATCTAGTAATGAGCAGACGTAAAATTCATCTAAATAAAATTATATAAGTTTAATTGAAGCACATGCAGAGAATGCTTTATATCAATTTTTTTAATGAGTCGAATGAAATTTCTTGCTGGTCCTTGGAGATCAAAAAAGAATGTTACCAAATGGCATTTAATAGAATACGACGTTTCAAATATTCAATGTGAATTTTCAAGCATCACAAGTTTTTACAAAGTTCAAATTTGGAATTCAGATGCGACATAAGTACTGTCAATGGGTATAGTGGATACAGATCGAAATGAAAGGTAATATTACTCTGAAAATAATTTCAGCGTCCGGACGAATCCTGTAGTTTGAAGGTTGAGAGCTGGAGACTCGCTCTTGATAATAAGGGCATTAGCTATCGGCAGTCTTGGGGCGTGGGGCACCGCACGACGATGCTGGTGGAAGCTTCCAATGTCGCGCGAATGATGGTCTCGCTGTGAGTCTCCCTCATGTCCTTTTGGTCCTCCAGAATGCAGGTGGTGTGTGAAGTGACGGCTCAAGTTCGTTGAGGTCATACCAATATATTCCATGTTTGAGGATGTCTAAAACCTTCTTTATCATACAATAGCATAAACTACGTTGGTTTTTTGTAGCAGGTCCTATATTTATACAGATTATTCAGTACGAGGTCTTTGATTATTCTGTTTTATAGTAGATCATTTTGTCACTTTGCTGTGCTGCAATGTTATTTTAAATTATTGGCTGCATGACTCGCTCATCTGTCGCGTAACTGATATTCAGTTGATTTTTTTGTATATGTCGTGATGTTTTCATTAGATTCGTTGTTGGTTCGGCTATGTTTCGATCGATATTTTGATATCTTAGCATCAATTGTTCTACTCAGGTACCAAACTTAACCACGATTTGATTGCAGGTTCGGAGTTGATTTTTTCAACTCTGTGTAGCGCTGATTTTTCAACGGATTTTGTAGCGCTCTGGACATTAACTAACTTCGTTTAGCTCCTTTTTAACATCTATATGTTTCCGGTGAGGTTTACTTATAAACGAATTCTCTTCAATTCGCTCTAGAATATCGAGGATGGGTAATTTACAACTTCATCTGAATTCGTGAGTGAACTCCGTCTGAATTGTGTTCCAAGGCGACGCGCAGTTTAGTCATGTGCTCTTTATCCCGAATTTCGATAAAAATGTCGTCGACTTATCTGCTGCTCAAGCTCAACTCTCAAAGTGTCGACGTATCTACATTTAAAGCTCAAGCTCGATCTGCGCATTTAACAACAATCGATTTTCCAGTTCGTACATGTAGAATTCAGCAAAAGTTGAACCCGGAGTACTGCCCACGCCAACGCTGTTGATTTATCAATACAATTTGTTATCAAAAGTACGGAAAGACGATTCAGGCGTACTGAAGCGAAGAAGATCAAGTAAAACCGTTTTTCGGTCTTGGTGGGGCAGGCAAAGTTTCTTGTGAATATACATTATACAGGGTGTCCCAAAAAAAGATATTCAACTTTGAATGGCTGTAACTCAAAAAGTAATAGAGTAAAAAAATTTGGAAAATAAGGATTTGTTCCCTATGTTTTTCTCCATCTCTCCACCAAAAATCAGACAGATCGATGTAGCCATAAGCGTTTGATAGAACTTTTAGTGACGTGTGCTAAAATCGTGCTTGCGCAAAGTTTTAGTTAGATCATTTTGCATAATCATTACGTTGTCTTGACGTGTTTTTTTGCTGTTTTATTTTTTGTATCTTTGGTGAGACAAAAACATGGCAATCTTTGGTGAGAGACAATCATGATAATCTTTGGTGAGACAAAAACATGGCAATCTTTGGTGAGAGATGGGCGAAGCTGGCCTCTGGCAAGCGCCCGATATATGAGAACAATACATGATATGATACAATAATGTCTCCCTCTATCATTTTAAAAATGCATGTAAATGCTTATTTATGATCTTTACAACGGCATCAGCTGTGGGGTAACAACATCTCATTTAGATATTTAAATTACGATAGCGTCAAAACCGAATGAAAATCTTTCAACTCAGGAATCGGCAGTGAGCGAGCACTTGTTACTTGATCAAATACGTTAAGGCGCAACTCTAAACTATGTTGAAATTTCTAATAAGAGTACGTCAATACTTAATACATGAAATTCGTCAACTCAGAAGGGATATTGACAAGTTCTAAAAGTTAATTGCAAGGAGAAATAGTATTCAAGAATACAATACTAAATCTAACTGACGCATTACTCACCAATCAATGCACGCAGTGCAAGCCATGAACTTCAAAAAGAGCCTGACGTGTTTCAGATAAAACCTAAAAATCTGTCGGCTGATACAGTGACGAGATAATTTGATATACAATGCAAGGAAAATGTTCAGACATCACACTTCGTACCATTTGCCAATGCAACGTATAGGCACAATTTTGATTTTTGGTTCTGCCCATCATTGTACTCTGCCCTAGCAACTTAAAATGTTTCCAGAGTGGGCCGGCAATGCGTTTACGCAGATGTTATAGTAGTTGCTGTTTACACCCAGTAAGTTTCTATGAACAAGCTGAGGTTCTTAAGGGCGTAGTTCTCGCGGTGCCATTCGTTGTTAAGGTTAACGGGTACACGGCTGGACACGCGGCATAGCAGCAGACTACGGATCATAGTCAGAGTCTGAGAGCGGGGTATTTGCGACCATCGTGAGAAATCCTCTAAGCTCGGCTGGTCGCTATCCCCGAGCTTGTAGTCTGTAATATGATATCCTAGCAACCCACTTTTTTCGGCAACTGGCGGCTTTCAGGTGGCCGAGGAACGGTTAGTGGTCAGCTATAACGAATTTAACTAGACCGACCACTGGTCACGTATTATTCCTATTCCCTCATTGAGTTCGCCTTCACCGTGCCACCCGTCGTGGACGGACAGCTCAGTAATTTACGACATCTCTTTCCCCCATACCTTCCACAAAACGTCCATCGAATCAGTTAGTATACGGGCTTTTCCTTCCACGTATCAGCATGCTTGTTCATAACTAGTTTTTATAGATAATATCTACAACAAGGAGGTTGATCAAGAAATACCGAGTATACCATTCAATCGAGAATAAAAATTGCAACCCGTTGACATCTCGAAAAAAGTGCAAAAGTCGCAGACTTGATGAACATTAATATTCAAAGTTTCTTGAAATTTCCTTTCATTATAACTAATTTTATACAAAGTTTACATAGTTTTTGTTATTGTCCACCGTTTGCGAATAATTAGCTACGTAAGCATGGAATAATAAGCTACGTAAAATTCATATCGCCACTTCATTTACGAGTGGAGCAAAGTTNTCATCTAATAACTCTTCGATAAAAAAATCCGAATCATACCAAGAAATCAATAATATATCTAGTAAAGCCAGTAATAAATTGAGAGAATCACCCCAGCAATTACCCTAAATAAGTTCCTATAGATGAAAATTTGTATTCATGTTTTGTCCCACATTGCATCAATCGTTTCATTTGTTGCCAGAAAATTTGACTAGAAAAGTCAATGACCTTAACGAATTTGAGCCTCACAAGTTTCCTGCGCGAGGAATCGTCCTCTGCATTTCCCACGCTGCACGCACCGTAACTGTCTAGTAGAGATGCAAAAGACCCTGTCCCATGAAGGAGAGAGCAAACTTGTGCGTCCATCAGACATTCATCGTGTGGTGCAACGCGCAAAAATTAGATCACATAGCAGATAATACTTGCACCCGACATCGCTGCAGTGTGTACCGTGCTTCATGTGAGACTGTCCACCTGATTCCTCTTCAACGGCTTGGTGGGCAAACAAAGCCTCTGCATAAATTATTTGCCTGAAACATAATGAATTTAATCAGTTTTTATCAGTGAACCTGGGACCAGTCCAAGGCTCCAATATTTTAGTTATTACACGAGTGAAATTTTTAGCATGTTCTTTTTAACTGATTTTATCCTAGATTTATACTTCAACAAATATTTGCTCACACGTGCTCAAGTTTTTACTGTTTAGAGCTTGAGTATAATTTCGGTTGGAATTTTCTTAGCTAAGAAATATTTCTTTAGATCTGATAATGTATCATCTTCACTGAGCGTGGAATTCTGGAAATGATGGTCATAGATCCAAGATCGATCCAGCCTGAGCCTGATAACTTGATCAGTTCCAAAATATCAGCTAAGGAATAAGGAAGGAACTTGATTTTCCTAGAAGGAAAATCAAGTTTCTGATTTTTAGATCCAATGAGATACGTGCACTTGATCATGTATTACCCATCCCGAATTTCACCCTACTTCCCTCCGTAAATCCCCGAAAAGATCCAGTATCAAAAACATGAATTTAGCGAAAATATTCTTGCTTATCTATTCAATTACTACGGTGAGTTAGCGACTCAGATGCTTTTGACAGCCAACAGTCCGTCCGGGTGTTCGTTGATGGACAAATTTCTACCGCTCGGCAAGAACACGCACCACCTCTGCTGCGCCTGCTACTGAACGCTCTGAAAATATAACGATTATATTGCTTACGGACATTGCAAGAACTAACGAAAAACTTATGGCGGGACATAGAAATTTAAATACAAATTCGAGACAAAGAAAATCAGTTTATTGAAGGATGTTCGGCCATGTTTCTATTCAGTTCATTTGGGTCTTGAGATGAAAAGATATTAAGCTGCTTGAGAACGTGTAAGCCCCACCATATTCGTTCAACGAAGTGCTGATTTTGATTCTGCTGACGGATGACGTCAGAGTCACGTCATCAGGTCACTGGTATATGGAACATAGATCAGAAAAAGTTATCAATTAAAGCCATAGGAACCTGGCGAAAAATTTCTATCGCCAGTAGAACTATGACCATTTTACAATTAATCAATTTTATCAATTAAAGATATTATTGCAATCCTTTAAATCAATTGTCGTTTCGTTATTGATTATCAATTACTTTAATTTACCTAAATGAGGCACATCGTCTTTATTATAAGAACAGGCCGTGAAGCGGCTTAGGATCTTCACAAAACACCTTTCCGGACACAGAAATACACGTATTCACTGCCGAACTTACGGTGTATGAATTGAGGATCGGCCTGGCTTAGGATGGGTCACATGGAGTGGTTGGAAGTCGACGGTCCTCAGGGCGGCTGGCGTAGTGAGCTTTAGTCTCCATCAGTGTTCTACAGATGAGACTACAACAAACCGGTAGGGTGGGATCCATGAAGTTTGGTTCTGTCAAATGCCCGATTGAATCCCGCGGCAACACTGTGGTATCCAGAGAAGCTCCCGAGGTGTGACTTGCAAGTTTTGTCTTCAATTCCCTCATAGGCGCTCCTTTTTCTTAATAGATTTATTAGAAGTTCAGACAGAGAACACGTACATGGCTATGTCAGGAAGGTGTTTTGTTTATCGAATGCAAATTATATTTTACTAAAGCTAAGTTAGATTATTAAGTGAAAATTATTTTACGGTAAGTTTCTTTAGGATCAAAAGTTTCCCTCAAATATAAGGATATTTGATAAGAACGTTTTTAGCACATTTAGGAGGAAACACATTTTTTGTGCAACTCTCAGGGTAAAAAGTAAATTTCAGATAATTATCAAATCGTTTAGCTAGAATTACTAGACGAATTGACAGCGGAGACAAGCGTGCCCTTCGATTGCAGTGAAGTGAGTTAGGCTGGAGCTGGAGCCCATGCCTTACCTCCAATTTTAATCCAAAATCAGCCGAAATCAGGTCCTGTTCACCTTACAACACATTCTCGGCACTGCTGTACTTCAACTTTGAAAAGCAGCGGTGCTCCGCAATACTTTCAGTTCAGTTCATTCCCGTTAAGCGTTCATTTGGTATTTCTATTGTTTTATAGATTCATTTTGATATTTATCTTCAGATTATGAATCGATTTAGTGTTTGTCCACAAAATCAGACGACAATAAACTGAATACACAACTGGAAGTAACTAGTTCCAGAGACTGTTGACGCGGATTCGCGGTAGTATATCATGCAACTCTTACAATTCAATAAATTTATTAGTTGAACAATTCCATTAATCTGTTCTGGTATTTGATTCAATTAGTCTGTTCCACACGTAAAAAGTCATGGTATTTCAAAGTGTTTTCGATATTCTTCCTCCTTCCTTACTCTTCACCCCCTTCCTCTCCCTGCCTCCTCATGCTTGAATCGTTACCGCCGGCACATTCGACGTCGGCCGAGGACATTCCACAGAAGAGGTGCGGCCAGTTGACTGCGGCAGCTTTTACTGCGTGTGGCTTCTGGCTGTTCGGGGCTGTGGGGGTCATATCGTCGCTACACTGCTGGACGCGAGTTGAAGTCGGTAAAAACGTCGATTGATTTGGGCATTTGAGAACGTCCCTCCGGGTAACGACCGAAATAACGGCGAAAATTTCTAACTTGGTATCAAGAAATTAAAAATTCATTGGGCCGCTGCACAGGGAAAGATGACCCACTCGTTACAGTTCAGAGTACCAAGATTAGAAAAGAGAGTTGTGGGTTCGATCCAAACTACCTGCAACAATTCTGGAAAGAATCGGCGAGGAGGCCAGGCGGTTATGCACATCAAAATTGGAGCAGTACGCTGCTTGTTTACCACCGCAAAAAGCTGAGAATATTCCGCGACATTAACCCTCTACCGCCGTATGTCACTCTCCGCGAATATAAATTTCAACTGAAATTATACGTAAACTATTGAGTGCAGCAACCTGAGGACGTTTGTACGCAACAGAGAACATTTTAAAGTAACTTTCAGCTTAAATTATACGTAAACTATTGAGTGCAGCAACCTGAGGACGTTTGTACGCAACAGAGAACATTTTAAAGTTGTCGTACGTGGCGGCAACCATCAGTGCAAATCATTTTGCACTCGCTAGAACGTATCCTTTTTGGGAAGTTGGCTTGACAATATTGCTCCGGTTACTCATGTCAGGCGGTATAATAACTATATATAGTTACTCATGTCAGGCTGATTAAAAATCAGCGACAGGCTAAACGGCCCAATAAACGCTAACACCGCTATACTATACTACACTATACCATTAGATTTTGTCATACAGGAACAAACATCTCTAGAAATCCAAAAATTTAAATATTAACTCCAGACTGTTCACCAATTTATGTTGTAAGATTCCTTTCTTGTAATTGATTTCCAATTGCTGAGCTCCAACAAATTGCAATTCTATAACTTACCGCTACACGTAGTGCATCGAGCAGAGGTGGCCGAACAAGAAAAGGCCACAAGTCATTGTAGACGCCGTAATTATTAAGCCTTTTTTAACAGTACTTATTACTACGGTCTCTATATCTTCAGCGGCGAACACATAGAAACTTCCAAAAATAAATAATTTGTTATTAATTAATTTATATTAATTACATTAATATAATATAATTTATATATTATTATAATTATATAAATCATTAATATAATATATATAATTTACATTAATATTTTGCCATTACATATGTCATTTCAACTTGAAATTATAATTTTGGACTGCAATTCCATGACTTATTACATTGAAGTCATGTTATGATTCATAATTTTATTTTATTATATTTATCGTGTTTCAGTGATGAAATGTCATTTATTTTCTTCAGAATTATTTATCCTGATTTTAGGTGTTTTCATGTTCATTCACAATGAGGCGTGCGCTAGTAGTGGTGACCGACCTGGTTTCAGGGCAACTGGCGAAGCTGGTTCACTAGGGTATTTAATAGTTGCTTCATAACATAACATAACATAGTGATGTTGGCGCTGAAGAATAGGCCTGATGTGGCCTGTCGCCGATTCTTACTTTTCGTGCCTTGTCCACATGAGATCTAAAAACAGGTCCTTCGACCGGATCTTTTCCAAACTGACGATTGGTAGCATTTGCTACTAGACTTCCACCGGGTTCGATACGGTGCAAGGAATTTCTAGTCTAAATATATATTTCCTGTGCTACTGAAGCCAATAAAGTCGTGATTGGTCAAGAAAAACTATGTGTTGTTACTGACCAAGAAAAGTGGTTACAGTGTAATTTAGATGCGTTGCTGTTGTAGCATCAATATTTCATTGTAACATCCCAATAACATGATGCGATTACTGAACGAATGAATCTGTGTTGGTCGTGCCTTTCTGCGGACTATTTTAGAAGGCAGATGAATAGAGTGAAATTAAATGAGCACGAGATGCAACTTGTTTATTACTACTTGTGAGAGTGAGCCGCGTTGGTGACGTAAGCAGAATGACGATGGCATCATGCATCGAGGCGCTAGGTTTGGCGCTGGCGCTGCTCTGCATCAGCGCAGTAGCGGCGCAGTCTCCCGCCGAATATTCAGCGTGCACACGAAGGTTTGCCGACAGTGCCAGCAACCGTCATAGGTAAGTAGGATAGTTGAAATATTTTGAGTGAGGCTAGTTTGTTCTTTTCTATGTCATTACCGCATACAGTGAAGTGATAATGATTTTAGTAGCATTCATGATGAATTAATTCAGTAGTCATTGGTGAGATGAACAGTATTCACAGTGTAAGCACCATAAATGATATAAATATAAATGCTATGTTCGTATAGAGGGTAGTTAGAAGATGCTGTCCCCAGTCTGTGTGAGAAAGAGATTTCTCAAAACTTTCATAATGTTAGAGTCGACACAATTCATTTTGTGTATTTCGGCAACATGGCCATGTTAAATTTACGGAGAACTCTTAACCTGAAGCACAAGAACACATAACATTACAGGCACCTGACATACTACAGTATCCTTGCTCCCTGCCCCTGCAGGTGTCCGAGCTCGTGCACGGCGTGGAGGAACACCTCGTACGCCACGACGTACGGAGGGCGCTTCCCAGTGACGGGGACTATGACTTACGATGAGGTGAGACACGCAGGTTGTCATCATATTGTCGCAGACTGTGAAGGTTGAAAGTGGCATGGGACTGTAATACAACAAGGCTAGGGACTGTGATGCCCATGTGTCCAGGGATTGAAATGCCGGGACAGGGCTTGGATTGATGCTACGTGTCTTGCTAATGTAATAAAACAGGGCTAGTGACTGTAATAAAATGTGGCTATGGACTGTGATGCCACCAGGACTTGAGGCTGATTGATTCCATTGAGTCAATGACGGAAATAATGTGGCCTAACAGCCTATAACTCCATAAAACTTTTCCTTTGATTCCCACTGTCCTAGAGGTCGCCGGTGTGTCTGGCCGCCCTCCATGCCGGCGCCCTGCAGGCTGGGGAGGAGAAAGAGGTTTTATTCAAGTCCCTGGAGGTCACCGAGAGCTTCGTGGGCACGGTCAGCAATCGCGTCATCTCGCAATTTGGCGAAGTGGAGTAAGTCAAGTCGCAGTTAAACATTCTGCAGGTCATCGTTTAGGAAAATAATAGAGCTATTGTATGCTAGTTTTGATTTACTGCTCATCAGTGGGGGCAACGGTCACCGCCCTAAGCTCAGTCCGAAGTCCTACCCTTCTGAGTTTCAAGCAACTGAAACCATAATTCGAGATAAATGTACCTCTTTTTAATTTTATTGTCGTCATTATAAAACTTAGGGCATGCTACAGCACTAACCAATCGTGTCTCTCTATTTAAGTACTGAAAAAATATGCTAGAAAACCACCACATGCAAGCAACCCAATCTCATGCATATATTTTTACTTTACTTATAAGCATAATTCTAAGTCGGAGATTTCATTCAGCGTATTTGACTTGCAAGCAATCCCATCACAAGTTTAAAGTGAATTACTTGGTGGGTTCATTTCCCAGGCTTGGTCAACCTCAACGCGCCTATGCCTTCCCTGGCAGTTCCTCATTGGTATGGAGGCGGCCATGGATTAAACTGGGATCGACCGGAGGTGTAGAATATGTTAAAATAATTTCATCAGGCGCTGGAAGCTGGACAAGGATTTTGCATCAATTCTGAAAAGAAGGTTTCATTTTCCGAAGACTTCTTTCGGTGTTCTAACGTTGAAACACCTAGGTGTTTCAAAATCGCAAATTTTGAAACACCTGAACGTTTTTGAAACACACGGGCGTTTCGCTTTGGGCACGATCGCTCGGGGAGAATTTGAAACACCCAAGTGTTTCAAAACAGGGGGCCTTTTTCTCTCAGTGATACCGCGTCCTCCCACACACTCTCAGGTGAAGGTAAAGTTTAGTACAATGCTGGCTTCGATCGCTCAGGAATGCATGGCTGGCCAAGAACACCCTTTCTCTGGCGTTCCATGTATGAAGTCTATCACAATATTAACTTTATCATGTCAGGTGTTTGGGATGTTAATGGCGAATGAAAGATGATCCTAAAACTAATTTATTGCTTATGCTAATTCATTGAGATTTTCATTCCTTGAACAGATTTCTTGTTGCCTTTGAATAAGTTACTCATTGAACTCACATGCGTAGAAAAATTAACGAAAGCCGCGATACTTATTTGAAGGCATGTAAACCCATCAGCTAAAAAACATATGTTATCCATTATACATAATAATGGAACTTATTTCAATTAACTTGAAAATTTAAGTTTTTAATTCTATCGTTATTTAAGAAAAATACTATAATGCTTTAGCCTATTGGAGAGTAAACCAAGTAATTCGTCCTCACTTGGGCAGAATTCCACGACATAATTCTATCAATTGTGATAAATCTTACGTGAATTTTTCATAATTCTAATCATGTGCTTACTTCACTCATCAGAAGATAAGCTGGCAGGCACGGCGGTTCTCATGATACACAACTTAGAATCGGACTGCATTAGACACCACAACTCCTCACGTTCAAATTGTAAGGTTGTATGCATCGCTGCCTCGAGTGGCACACGTTCGCCACGTCCGTATTTCACTGGGTGGGACTACACGCCTCTCACAGCTAGCCTCCCATCTGTGATGAACACGTCTGAGCCCAACTACCTGGTCGGGATCCATGACGGCCTCCTTGACCCTCCAGTGCTGCGGTGCCTCAGCGATAAGCCTGAGCGTGACGTCACTGCCGTCGTCTTCGGCAGGTTTGCAGGTCAATGGCCGTCTATCATAATCCACATTAGTACATGTAGTGTTCAAAGTTCACGTAGTGGCCTGAGTACGTGTATCGGCCCAACTTTATTCAGAGGCCTAAGTACAAGTAGGGTCCCAACTATACGTAGCAGGCAATGTACACGTAGAGGCCCAAGTACACAAAGCGGCATATATAACACAACACAACACAAGTACACAAAGTGCATATAACAGCCAAAATCCATGTAACAGATTATGTATACGTACGCTTAACTTACATAGTGCAATAATTGGCCAATTTCTAGTCTGTGCTTCATGTGTTCAGCTTTAAAAGCACTTTAGTGATTGATAAATGGGGTTACGAACTCTTGATGATTTTTTATGGCCTGAGACCTGCAATATACACTGAGTTACACTGGAGTACAAAATACTGAACACGGAATTTCTGACCAAGCGTGGCGCTGATGTCTCGCTTCGTCTCTTTTATTCCTCTTTAAGACGCCAACACAGCTACCATGAGTGTGGGCGAGAACTTCCCCTGGGAGAATGTCCCTGATATGGTGACTGTGAATCGAGTTCCTGCAGTGACGGGTGGAGTGACGAAAGGCTTAAGGAACCTGGAGGTGCAAGACGCTGGCCTCTACAGTTTTGAAGTCAAAAACGCCACTGACACACTCAAGTATTTTGGCAGACTTCTCGTGAGAAGTGAGTGATAACTTTAGCCCACGGCTGCAGATAACTTTCCACAGTAGAACCCCGGCTTGCAAGCTTAATTCGTGTAGGAACTCGGTTCGTAAAGCAAATTTATTTTTTTCATTAAAAAGAATGTAAAAGACTACGACCCGTGTCGGGTGACACCCAACTTTTACGTGTACTGTACTTTACTCTCACAATTGTGAGGGTAAAGTTCATTATCACAATTATCACAATTATGTGAAAAATAATTATTTTCACTTTGATGTGCCTAATGCGTGCTAATCTTTCTGTCTCAAGTTAGTGGAGACCGTACTTACAGGCCATTATTTGCACAATACATAACTATAACCAGGCATTGCAAGCACCAATCATCGATATCACCTATACCATCGGTAGCACTAGCCTCGTCCTCACTAGCATCATCCATCACCAGCACTAGTCTCTACGTTCGTCAGGCATAACGAACCACTTGTATCGCCAGTACACATAAGCTCTTATTTCAGCCGCCAATAGGACCAGTCATCGTGGTCAACAGTTGTCACTAGCTCCAGGCAAAGCAATCATCATGCCTCACTAGCGCCAGCTATAACAAGCGAATGGCATAACAAGCACCTGCAATCACTAGCGTTAGGCATAACTACTACCAAACGTCTATAGCGCCCGCCATCTGAAGCAACAAACATCACAGCCACCAGTTGTCAGTGCCATTAGTTATTACTAGCACAAGTCGTCCCTAGCAATGGTCAAAACTAGCGCTTGTCGTCACTAGCAATGGTCAAAACTAGCGCTAGTCGTCACCAGCAACAGACATTGCTAACATCAACTATCATTAACTACTGATATTACTGGCACCAGCCATCACTATCATCAGCTGACACTAGCATCTGTAATCACCAGCATCAGTCACTACTTTTACAATACCACGCAATAAAAAAACTCGGAATTTAAAACCAAAAACAATACCTCAAAAATTCACCATATCTTTATAAGAGAAAACGTTTCGGAGTCTAGCTCCATCGTCAGTTCACAAAATTCAGTTCAGAAGAAGTTCAGTCCTAGAAACACAAATACAATCAATTAGTAGAGTAAAAGCACTGTTAGGTTTTAAAAAGGAGAATAAATAAATAAGACATGAAATTAACGCTAGTAAACGGCCTATCTATTTACTATTTCAAGAGGAACGGAGCTAAAAGCGGCATTTAGACTAGGCTTCTGCTTGAATATATATAGGATTCTAAAATGCGTAGATCAGTAACACCGGATGCGGAAGCTAGAATTTTAAAATCATTATCGGATACAGAGGTGTTGCACTGCTCGGCATGAACACGTACAGCAGAATGAGGTGGATGTGCAAATAGATTCCCCGTCCTATAACTCCTGCCCTTATGCTCAGCCAGCCTAGTATAAGGGCCAGCCACTGCGCACAACTATATCTGTATACTAGTGATGATCGCATATGAACAGGTAGGATATTCTTAAACCTGAAAAACGAGCTGATTCTAAAATTGTTAACTAGCAACACATGAAGATTTACATCCGGAAGATATTTAGCAAATAAAACTTTTAATTCCTTTGACATAGCCTCAGATGCGGGGCCAAAGTAGGGAAAAGAACAGTAAACAACTTCCCTATTGTCACACTCGGGAACAACCGCAGTATATTGCTTTGACATAAACTTTTTAATTTGGGTAAACACCAGGTGCGATGGAAAGCCATTTTGTGAAAAGATATTGCATGCGCAACAATTCAAATTCAGAGTGCATGGCTAGAAAAGTAGAGCAAATGCGAAAACCGCGGTTTATCAATGTTTGGATCCCATTTAATTTGAAGCGAAAGGAACAAAAGCTAAAAAAGCTGGTGCTTAAGCCGGTAAAGGTCGATTTTCTAAAAACAAAAGTTTGGAAACAGCCATCAGATTTTGTAACTTTGCAATCAAGGAAAGACAAGCTATTGTCTGATTCAAGCTCCATGGTGAATTTGATAGATTTATGTTGGAGATTAAGAAAGTCAAAGAACAGGCCCACATGTAAAGGATGCTTAAAAATCAAAAATTATCAAAAATCAATTTAATACTTATATCAAAAAACTCATGTCAAGAGAAAGTTTAATTTCCAATACAAATTTTCCATTGCTAACAAATGTTCGAGTTGTTTTGCATTCACATCATCATTTACATTCAACCATCACAAGCATCAGCTATCATTTGCACTAGACATCACTAGCACTTTCCATTAAAAGCACGGGAATTCACACACATCATATATCTTTATCTTCAGTCATGACAGAAAGCAGCTGACATTATCATTGATAATTAATCAAACAGCCAACTATCACTAGCTTATCGCACGCACTAGATATCAATTACATCACCAACATTAGCTGAAGACACCACTAGCATCAGCCATCACTAGCACTAGCAATAAATAATGTTAACTACTATTAGCTCAGTCATCACTGTAGGCAGTTATTACAATAACCAGCCAACATTTGTATCAGTCATAACTAGTACCATTAATAACAGGGGCCGTCATTAGCGCTAGCCATACCTAGGACCTGACAGCATTAGCTCCAGCAATCACTATCGCACTCTTTACGCCAGCACAATTGCAGGTCATAACAATCACCAAATATCACTAGCATCATCTATCAGCAGCACAAGGAAATTAAATGGTATATGTTGTTGTCATACCTGCACGCCGCAAGTCCTGCAGGTCCACAGCAGTTACGAGTACGTGTCGCGCTCGAGTGCCATCCTCCTGTGTTTTTATGCAATTCTCCCGAGTTTCGTCACGTTACAAATATACTTTACTCCGCTGCCCCAAGGTTGCCGCAAGCATCGCTTTGGTGTCAGCTGTGCCAAGTGGTGCCCAGACTGCCTCAACTCTGGGGAATGCCACCCTCGCTCTGGGGAATGCGTCTGTGCCCCCGGCACCTATGGGGACCGCTGCCAGCACTGTGAGTGTTGTCACCGAGTTTGCTAGTTAACTGTTTTATGTTTGAAAATTATATCCTTCTTAAATAACTCTGAGAAATAACTAGAGTTATCATCTAAATAGATGATTCTAGGACAACAATGTTATGGACTTTTTACTGCTGCCATTCCGAGCGCCATTGTGGACCGCAGTTCACAATGAAGCATTCAGAAGATCCCAATCACTTGATAGTTGAAGTGGTGGAGTGAAAAAAAACTTATATATTGAAATAAAATGATAGTCAACATTCTCAGCTACTGAGCATCTTCATAGCGTCATGCGAAGTAAAGCTCTCAGCTTTGTAAAGCTTTTGACCTTCGGTAGCGTTGATATGATCCAGCCCTAGATGCTGGTTTGCGACAAGTTCTTTTTCTACAGACTGCGGCAGAGGTCGTTACGGCGACGACTGCAGTAAGAACTGCTCTATTGCCAACTTCGCTAGAGTATTGAGTGATGACTGCCGAGGGCTGACCTTCTGCACCCACGACCCGCGGGGCTGCTCCTGCCTTCCTGGATACATGGGCGCCAACTGCACACTGGGTACAGTAAAATAAAAAGGCAGATGAATGCAATACAAGGAACTTTACACTTCTCATCAGATGCTGTTACTGAAGTAGGATTGAATCCTCAGCGAAGACGATGCTTTGGACATGACGGTAGATCTCTTCTTATTTATGTTTGCACTTACCCATGAAGACAGTATATCACGGAACAGATGCTGGATGGCCTCACAATAAATAGGTTATTGTATTCGTACTCCGAGTGTCAAGACATTAGTACTTTTCAAGAATCAGCACATGAAAGTATTCTTCCATATTTGTGTCCATGCTTATATTAATTTTCGAGTAATGTATCATCAACTCGACTGTTCACCATAATGAATCCCACTGACATACGTATGTCCCACCTCTGTGTCACAGACACATGCATAGCACAAGTGACATGTATACTTATTGTTGCTGCATCATAATCCCAGCATGAGTCGCTGAGGTAGTCACGTGTTCGACCCTCACTCAGGGTGTCCTCGCGGGTGGTACGGACCAGGCTGCGCCCTGCGCTGCAGCTACTGCCTGGATCGCGATTGCACTCACGATGGCCGCTGTCTGAACGGCTGCCGCGACCCTGCGCTCTGCACCGACGGTTCGTATCCATGATACGCGTCGAAATGATGAGCATCGCCTCACAAATTTAACGTTTATTATTCTCACTGAAGTGCATGGCATGTTATTGTTGTCTTATTGCGACTGCACATAGTTTGAAAAGTGAAATTAGATTCGAGTAAATCAATCCAAAAGTTGATCGAAATTTACGAAAAAAACAAAATAGTTTTTGCATGATCAATTTGGAGTGCTAGCATGTTTATGTATTTCAAAGTTTGCTTGTTTGTTTGTATGTGTGTGCTCTCAGTGCCTAGCAGTGGGATCTTGTCTAGCACCGGGCGCACGTCTAAAATTATTAGTATGTCTAGCACTAAGAGTATAGACATGTAGACAGACTAATAGTATGAATGTATAGACACTTGAAATGCCGGTGCAACGCGCTCGTATTTTGCTGTGAAATGTTTACATTATTTATGGTAACGAATATCATATTTTAAATTGCTGATCATTCGCTTACTTTAATATGTAATTGTCGGCAAAACTGTCTCCCTTAGAGCGCCGACCTCACAACTTGCCGCACTTCCGGGCAGCGCCCTCCGTGTCCTGCAACAGCTCTACTTGCGCCGTGGCGTCAAAAGCCTGGTCCCCCAGCGCAGACGAGGGCGTCCTGGTCCCGAGCACAAACGTCACAGGGTAGGACTTAGATATTATGGATAAAAAGAAAAGTCTTAACCTAATTATTTAAACTCTACACAGCTAGAATGGTTTGCGAGAGTCCTTAGATAACCTTGTGCAGTTTATCTCTTCTTCACCCTATTACATTATGATCTTATGAAGAGTTTAGGACTTCTCAGTCCACGGTCAAGTGGATGCTCCGCCTTCGTCGTCCTCCGTCTCCAATTCGTTGATAGGCAAGTCATCCCGCCCTTGAATCCCAGATGTAACGTTGGACGTGTTCCGTGTATTTGACCTACTTTGGGCCAGCTGATGCAAGATGCTGTTGCTTGTCACCTGCTGAGGGTAGTTTCCTATAACTGGACAATCCGGGATCTTCTTCAGAAACTTATCCAATTGTCTCTTGAAAGTCGCAAAGGTAAACTTTCCTCCTCTCAGCACCTTTGGTAAGGCGTTAAACAGCCTTGGTCTTACAACGGACAGTGATCCCTCACGAAAACCCTGTACTCTGGCCGCAGCACGGCTATTAAATGGGGGAATCCTGCACAGTCCTCCCCTCCATTCGTTGTAATACGTCATAATTTTGAAGGTCTCACATTCAACGTTGGGAGCCAGTCCGGTCATCATCTTCCAAGTGTACAGTATGATATACCTCCCTCTTTTCCTCTCCAGTGAGTACAGTTCCATGTGTTTCAGCCTTTCCCAGTAGTTCAGGTTCAGCTCCCTCATGCCGCTGATCCTGTCCGTAAAGGTCCGCTGCACTGCCTCCAGTTTCCGCACCGCACCGCACCCGCCTTGAGCGGCGCCCAAAGCTGGCAGCAATACTCAAGATTGGGGAGCACGAGGGCTCTGAAGAGTGTAATCATTGACGCTGCTTCTTTTGTTCGAAATATCCGTCAGATCTACTCCATCCTTTGTCTCCTTCGCGCAACTATTTCCTCAATGCGGTCATCGAACGCGGCTTTAGTACACATCGACACTCCGAGATCTCGAACAAGTTGCTTCTCTTCAATTTCTGTGACATCTGATGCCAAGTAGCGATGTGGCATCCTGGTCTTTGTGCGGACTCTGTATCTCATTACTTCGAACTTGGTGCCCTTGAATTGCATATTATTCACTAGGGCCCAATCATAGATTGTCGACAAGTCATCCTGTAACCTCTTGCAGGCTAGGCCGTCTGTGATCTTCATCAGCATTCTTGTATCATCCGCAAACGACGATGTAGATGCGTGTGTTAGTTCTGAGTCGATATCGGCGATGTGGATGAGGAAGAGGATCGGCCCAAGCACCGGGCCTTGTGGCAAGCACAAGCGTAATTTATATCGCATACAAAAGGCATACTGCAAATCAACGCGATTGTTCAGCTGTAGAGAGTAATTTTCATTTCAATGTTTTTAACGTTTTCTCTCAGTTTAACCGTAATGCGCACTGAATTAGCGTCGAAATATATTTTTTTAAAGGTATCTCTTTGATCTAATGTCCCATTATGAGCCATCTGAATATTGGACTTACTAGGTGTGCAGTCACAAATTAGCTATAAAGTTGAGTTTAAGTCATGTTTCAGGTGAGAACTATTTTTGACTCCATGTATCTGCCCCCAGGTATCGGCTGCAGGTTAAGAACCTGAGTAACTCCACCGCCGGATGGGTGACGTCTGTCGTAGGAGGTGGGTCAAGTTTGGCAATGTGCCTCTGACGTGGTGGCGAATCGATTGAATTATCTCATCAGCAGGTATTATGCGAAATTCCTTCATAAACTAGTTGAGCGCAAGAGGTTCAGTTCAATAAAGTCTTCAAAAATTTATAATAAATAATTAGACCTGTCTTGTGGTAGCTTACGATCATCGTGTACATTTAAATAATTTAATTTTTTCAATTTTTTTAAAGTTTTGTTTTTTCCTCATTATTAAGGTTCTGTATGGATAGTTGACGAGGACTTGAATAAAAGTCTCTACAAATATGCTTGCGTTTCATGACTCAAAAAACTATATTATAAATCAGTAAAAATTACTACGGTTAAGAAATTTATTACGTATGTTTGCCCCTACATTGGAAGGCGATGAATATAATTTCCCTATAATTCATTTATAGCTTTTTCCTAGACAAGAGAAAATTTGTATTGAAAATCGCCTCGTTAAAGCATATCCTTCTCATAATTGCAAGTATTCCTTATTTCATCGCCAATTACTAATCATAAATTTAATGAAGACGAAAATAAGCCAGGATTGGCAACATAATTTTGCTCACGCCAGAGGCATTTTCATGGTAGTGCTAATCTCGCAGAGCTTTTCTTCAACGCTGTCCCCTGCGGGCGGTACGCTGTACGGGTCCTCGTCGACACTACGATCGGCACAGCGCACCCTGACTACAACCTCGGCATCCGGCACGCTGAGGTGCAGGCTGACTGCCCCACTGAAGGTGAGTACGAGTGTGCCATCAGAGAATGTGAGGTGCAGGCTGACTGCCCCATTAGAGGGGAGTACGAGCGTGCCATCAGAGAATGTGAGGTGCAGGCTGTCTGCCCCACTGGAGGTGAGTACGAGCGTGCCATCAGAGAATGTGAGGTGCAGGCTGCCTGCCCCACTGAAGGTGAGTACGAGCGTGCCATCAGAGAATGTGAGGTGCAGGCTGCCTGCCCCACTGAAGGTGAGTACGAGCGTGCATTCAGAGAATGTGAGGTGCCATCAGGCATCATGTGAGTCATGCCATCAGAGAATGTGAGGTGCGGGCTGCCTACCTCACTGAAGGTGAGTACACGCACTCCATCAGAGAATATAAGTTGCAGGCTGCCTACCCCACCAAAAGTAATGACTACGAACGCACCCAGAGAATGCTAGGTGCAGGCTGCCTCCCCACTGAAGTTAAGTACAACAGAGATTGTGATTCTTTTGCGAAGCAAAACGAGTGGAAGAGAACGAGAGGTCGCAGAGTAGCCGGAAAGAATGAGGAGACACGAAAAGAGCAGTAGGCGATGGAGAAGGCGCATAGCTCATGATTGGGTTGGTTGTAGGTGTGCGGAGTTTGGTTGCATTTTGGAGGGGACCCGTCAGGGCTTTGAATAATTTACATGGAGGTGTACTGAGAGAGTGGATGTTCTTTATTTATATTATTTGTATTATATGAACACGGTATATAAAAAAATAATGCGTGCTCTCACTTGTTACTGCGTTTTCGTTTTTGATATAATGGGATGGGGTGGGGTGATGATTGTGGTGATTGATAATGATAATGAGTTGCTCGAAAGTTAGAGCGATGTTGGGGTCAGCTGGTTTGTTTTGCACTGGGTTTTTAGTCTCTTATTTTCTGTGCGTCACTCTCGGTGAGTCGCGTCAGTCCTTTAGCGTAGTTGAGCCCACGCGCCTGATCGTGATTGCGGACACCCAACGACCAGGTGAAAACAGCCCGTCGTATTGTCTTGGATAATGTGGGTTATCAGTAGGTCAGTATGGCCTACAAATGGGAAAGTGGGTCAAACAAGTGCATCGTTATTTGGACGGCAGTTGACTCACCAAAGTGGGTGATTGTATGTGACACAACGCATTTTTCTCATTGTATGTGGAAATCTGCAGCCATCGCCCTTACTCCGGTTTTCATATTTATTTTGCAGTTACTTGCAACATATATCACATGTGGCTTCCATTCAGTTTGGAGTCACTGTGACCATGCTGAGTATTTCGAAATTCTCTGCGTATTTCTTCATGTTAGGCGGAGTTTGGCAAGGTGCAGTGATGCCGAGCAGAATTGTGGTTTGTCCTATTTACCCAGAAGTTAAATATTCAGCGTAAAAATTAATGCTTGATTTGATTGCTGAGTGAATACCTTCTCTGGCATGGTATGTGACGAATTGATCGTTAAGGTTAGACCATGATTTGTGTTGATGATTGTTCATATCGATTTATATACGCTTTATGCTAAAGGAAGAGTCAGTCCGATTTAATAATCTCTTTCCAATTCCTAATCGGTTTAACAGGATTCATTACATCACCAGGAGACACCAGGCCGCCATCACCAGGAGTCAACACACTGCTGACACCAGGAGTCAATACACTGCTGTCACCAGGGCCCACTATACCATCATCAACAGCAGCCACAACAACGATGGTACCAAGAACCACTACACCGCCATCACCAGGAGTTATTGCCAGTGCCGTCATGGCAGTGGTTGTGGTAGTGTTGCTGGTCGCGTTGTTGGGGTGAGTGTTCCGAATATTTTCTCTGTGCCACCTTCATATTATTAGCAATAAGGTGACATGTTAATGACCTAACATTTCAGCAGCAGAACTTATAGTTCATGGTTGATAAATTCCATACTTCATTTAATTTATGTATATTTTCATCTTGTGGAATATATATAGGAAGTTCAGAACCATCTTCAGCCTCTGCTCGAATAATAATCTTCAAATAATTTGTGCACGGTTTATTGGCCAAAGTAGCAAGACCTGTTCACTGCACCTCATTTCACATATAGTTCACATATAATAATAATAATAATAATAATAATAATAATAATAATAATGATAGCGGTTCCAGCGTTTATTAGGCCGTAGGCCTGTCGCCGATTCTTAACATCGCAGAACATTCACAGCATTTTGCGGTCTCGAATTCGCAACTCACTGCTACAATTTTGCTTTGCTTCACCTCCCGGCCTCCTTGCCGCTTCTGACCAGAAACTGGCGCACAGAGCTGGGATCGAACCCGCGCCTCTCTGCTCCAATCTTGGTACTCTGAACTTTAACCACTGGGCCACCCTACCCAATTCACTGCACCTCATTTAATAAGTACTTTTTACTTTGTGGTTGCTGTAGCGTACGATTTCTATCCATTTTAGGGCGAAAATTTCTTCTATTTCTGCTTGACTGATCGCTTCACTTGCAAATTGTGCAAGACCTTTAAACTTCTTCCTTCCTGTCTTCCTCTCCCTCCACCTTCCACCATCTCAAATAATCGCTACAATTGCATTTCAAGCCACAAGTCATGATAGTTAAATAATTTCTGTAAAAGTTCTTGGCCTAAATAACAATTCCTGGCCTTGCAAGCGCATCGTTAATTAGTAAATGAACATAACATGATTTTTTCTGAGTTTACGAAAGCCAGCTGATCACAGCATGTGAGTGCATGGATTCCAAGCTAAGGAGTTGCGGTAAACCTCCTCGCATTGGTCTTAGGATGCTCCCTCCTTGCTTTTCTACCGAATAGGCATGAAATGTGTACTAATTTTTCAGGGATAAAAAGCAGACAATATTCGCACCAAATTGTATCTTTTATCATAAAATTTTATAATTGAAGCCATTGGAGCTTCATTTTTTAAATTGCCAAGGCAAATTTTTACACATTACTTTTGATGCTATGTGTGACTTTTATATATTTCAATTGATATGAAATTGTTAAATTTATGCTCTACCGACCTTTTCCCTTGCACATATCAATCAGCCTAAATCAAGTTGATAGTTGATTGTGCTAACTGTGCACGTATTGTGAACTGCGAGTTAACGAATTATAAACACGTATTGTGAATAAGAGTTATCAGTAAGAAAACAACCAATTAGAATAGAAGTGTCAGCATTGAAGAAATAGGCCCATGCCCTGTTGTCGATTCTTGAACTTTTCGTGACTTGATTCAAAAGAAATCCGGCCTTTGGAACCCGATCTTTCCATAACTGACGATTGATTGAGATAGCTGCTGGACTTATTGCCTGGTCCGTAATTCGCTAGGCTTTCTAAGACTGAACATATGCTCCTGCATAGCTTCGTCTAGTCTGTTTCTGAAGGCGTTCATACTCGGAGCGTCAACGATGCTATCAGGGAGGCTGTTCCACATGTCGGTGACTCGAAGCGAGAAGAAATGTTGTCGCATGGATGTGTTACAACGCAGTTTTTTTAGTTTATAGTCGTGGCCCCTGGTGTAGGTTCTTGTTTCAAATTCTAGTAATCCTTCCGGGACCTTGTATAAGCTATGAGTATACATGTATGCTTCAATGGGGTCCCCACGCAGACGTCGATAACTGAGGTTTGGAAGCTTCATAATCTTTAATCTTTCCTCATATGACTTGCCTTTCAAGCCCTGAACTATCCTTGTTGCGCGTCTTTGAACACTCTCTATTAAATTTTTGTCCTTTTCAAATTTCGGTGACCAAACGACGTTTCCAAACTCTAGGTACGGGCGCACAACGGCAACATACAACTGCTTCATCGCTTCTGCATCTAGGAACTCGAAAAAGCGACTGATCAGTTCAAGTCGTTTATTGGCTGTATTAACTTGACATTCAATATGCTTAGAAAATTTTAACTCATTGTCGATATTAACTCCTAAATCTTTTTCCATTGTCGACTTCTACATCATCACTCTGTCGTTGCAACCGTGTCTTCTCATACTGTAATCTTGCTGTTTATTATTCGTGCCAAGGTGGATAACTTTACATTTGTCAGCGTTAAAACGCAGCTGCCACTTATCAGCCCAGTCAACCAGCCTGTGGAGATCTCCTTGCAAGTGTACTTTTGGCGACGTATTCTTCACTGTATTATAAATTTTTGTGTCGTCAGTATACATCGAGCAAACGCTAGACACTGCTTCTGGCAGATCGTTTATAAATGCAACGAATAGAATAGGCCCGTTAACGCTTCCTTGTGGCACGACGCTGCGCACTGAAGCCCAGTCTGATATGGACCCATTAATACTGACACGTTGTCGCCTCCCTACTAGAAAATATCTGATCCATTTGAGGACATTACTCTCAATTCCCAAAGACTTCAATTTACGCAACAGCCGCTCATGAGGGGCACTGCCAAATGCCTTGGCAAAATCAAGGTACACTGCATCTACTGGCTCCCCTTCGTCCAGCAGGCGGGTCCATTCGTTCAGAGTAGACAAGAGGTTAGTGGTGCAGGATCTCCCGGCAATAAAGCCACGTTGACAGTCTGATAGGAGATTATTAGCAGTCAAATGATATATCGATCTATCCCTCACAACAGATTCCATTACCTTGCAAACGACACTTGTCAAACTGACAGAGCGATAGTTGCCCGGGCAGCTTTTGTCACCTTTTTTGAACAATGGTGTCACTTGAGATTCTTTCCAGTCAGCCGGTATGATACCTTCGTTCAAAATTTTTAGAAAAAATTACGTCAGAGGGCCGGCTAGGACAATCGCTAACTTTTTGAGTAACCTGGGGTCGAAGCCGTCTGGTAGACATGCCTTGTTTGAATTTACAGCGATAAGGCGCTTGAGAACCTCTTCTCCTTGTATTTCAAAACTTATTAATTTAAAGCCGACGGGGCGCTCCTCAATAGCTGGAATACTGTTCAAGTCCTCTCCAGTGAATACGCTACTGAAAAAAAAGATTAAGTACGTTAGCCTTGCCCTCATCAGAAGATATCTTTCGTTGATCTACTTTCAAATCAGAAATACCGTCCTTCATCTTGCACTTCGAACTAGCGTACAAAAAGAAGGCTTTCGGGTTCTTTTTTTTGCATTTTTAGCAATAATTTTTTCGAGGGTATTTACTACGGTGCGACAGCTTTCTTTAGCTTGATATCGAGCTCTTGCATATAGGTTATAGTCAGCATCGCTACGGGTCTGTAAATAACGCTGGTAGGCTTCCTTCTTTGTTTTCAGCTTAGCTAAAACTGTACTGTTCATCCACCGAGTTTTTTTTTTTGGCTCCACCGAGCATAATTTTAGGTACACACGAATCAACTACAGACATAACCGTGTCCTTAAGAAATGACATGACTCAGCCACATTCATGTCCTTAATACAGTTCGAAATATTCACTGCATTCACTGCTTCACTGAGTTTATCATAGTCACCTTTCGCAAAATTCAAACGCTCACGCTTCCGAGGCGTCTTTTCTGTACAGCACTCAAGTCTGAAAAACAATGATTGGTGGTGGCTTTTGCCCAACGGAGCCTCGTGACGAAGATCATCTAACATTGATTCATCACTAGTAAACACCAGGTCTAGAATATTAGGAGTCTGTTTACTTCTATAATGGGTTGGTTTGGTAACGTGCAGGACTAGGAAGAAGTTTCTTACTGACTCCACGAACAAGGATGCTGGGGGATTCTCTTCCCTTGGAGAGGATCCATCTATCCAGTCTAGCTCTGGATGATTAAAATCACCAACGATCAATGTGTGCGACCTACGGAAAGTCATGCTCAGTAAAAGACTGTTTAATACTTTATCGTTATCAGAAGAACTGTTTGGTGATCTATAAACGACGCCTATGAGGAGGCTATCTTTGCCTTTGAGAGAAAGTTCGCACCATACTGATTCTCTAGCTGATTGATGTTCTGCAGATAACTTGACTTGCTCAAAGCACTGCTCTTCATTTAAGTTATGAAAATAATATCACAGTTAATAGTTCACTTATTTTGTTCAAAACGGAATCCGAGTTCGTGTAAAAACGCTTTTAAAGCTTTTTGTGCACTTTCACTTTGATGTATGCGTTTACTTCTTGCATTATTTACAGGCCTGGATCTATGGACATGTATTGGATAATACAATGAAATAATACAGTAAATACAGTACTGTATTGTATAATACTGATATTACAGTATAATATTCATCAATTCCTTTGTAAATCCGAAAAATGGTAGTAAATCTTCTGATAGTTGAAAATGTTAATTTTTATTCATGTTTTCACAATAATGCAAATAAAATGAAGCCATATTTCGCGTTTGGAACAAGTGGGGACAGTGTGAGCGATGTGTGTGTAGAGTTTGGGTAGGAGAAGTGTGCAGCCAGACGTAGGATGTGACGTTAGACGGAAGCTCGAACGAGAAATTTTACCACGTGAGGCGTTTTGGGCTCGATGGCTCGTTGGGATCACCACACTTATCCTGCCTCTCCACCTTACTGCAGTCAATTACCGGCTTTACCGACCCTCCCGTCTTGCTGCAGCAAATGAGGTTAGGTTAGGTTAGGTTTGATTCGGTGGGGTCAGAGTAAGTGTGGAGGGGTTACACGTCCATAGTCTGGACGGGTGGGATGTTTGTTGTTCCAATTATGATGGTCCTTAATGGGTATGAACTGTTATAGCGAACATGTGTATGTGTTTCTTTGTTTGAAAGCAGCCGTGGAGTCTGTAAGGAATTAGACATAAATGGCTACGCAATATTGCATTGTATTTGCTGTTTTGAATTCTGTAATTTAATTTTTAAGTGTCCTTAAGGTCAGTGATGGATTAGATGATTATATAAATGATAATAGGGATCTATGTCTGTGTAATTGTTTGCTAATCTATTTTGTTCAAGTGCCGGAAGTTGTGTCGCAGAATGCAAGTGAGGATCATTTTGAAAGAAGATGTTTGATGTGTCTTTGATGATGATGTTCATTAACAGCTAATATATTATTAGAATATTTTCAAAGAGACTGCTTCTTTCACATAGCACTATCATCCGGATTCCTTCTCGTTTCGTTGAGTGGTTCCTGGGGGGACTTTAATGGGATATTTAGAGCTCCAGAATAATTTTATGGAGATTAGCTAGTCAACTCCGAGTTCATAGATAAATGATTCCTTATATTGATCGTCGATGTGTTTTTTTCCTGTGGTATCGGTCTTTTTCCGAGTAATTTTTAGCAGTGGTTGAGGTTCATTCTTATGGTAATCATCAAGGGTTTGTAGTTCTGACTGGTTCAGTGTTATCGTCTGAGGTCGTCATTGTCTGTGAATTTGGTTCTAAGCCGAGTCAAAATTCTAAGCTGCAACCGGCGATGGTGTTAACTGGCTTAAGCCGGATGGTGCCGTGAAACAATAACCGGCTAACTGCGTACCTCTACATACATCACACGTATGCGTGCACCGTGCCTCTACGTGCATGCCACGCCTACATGCACCCCACTTCTCGTTCTTCTCACGTCTACGTAAACCTTACCTCAACAGGCATAAAACCGTAGAGTCAAGAGAGATAACATGATAAAATGGCCAGCATTTTCAGCCAGCCCTACTGTCTGTTCCGAGTCATGAAAACTATTTACATTTTTGAGAAAATCATGAATAAACTAGCCTGTAAACCAAGTAAATGACATATTTCAAAAAGAAATAAGAGCCAAAAAATTTTAATTCATAAATTAACCTCGAAGATTTCATTTCCAATCAGTCTCGCGGATTTTGCGTGACTCTTCCTGACCTCACTCCCATTTCCAGGTATCGCTGGCAGCAGCGCAAGATCCTGCGGCAATACCAGATCCCTGTCACCGTTCCGCTCTCACGTAAGTGCAGAAACTGCCCACCAACGCCGCAATAAGCGCTGTGTTCAGTATTTGTTGTATGTGCTGGAAGTATCTTACACGCACTTATGCGTCGCGGGCCGAAATTGCCCCGTCAAAGTTGATGTTTCGATGTCTCAAGTCATTAAAATAAGGTGCAATTTCTTAAAAATATATATACAGACATTGGATTTGAAGGAATATGTTACTTTATGCAATCTTAACGTCTTGCAGCTTGGCACATCACACATTCGACTTTGAACACGAAGTATAATAGTCCGGGCGTTGAAGATTAAGCATACACTGGTCTATCATCGATTCTCGTCATTATTTTGACCGATCAAAAACCGATTTTTTATCAAAAAAACGATCTTTTAAAGCTTTTCTGAGTGCTTGTCTTTTATGAGTTCAAAAAGAGAAAGACATGTCTAGTCCGAGATTTACCGCATAGCACGGTCCAGTCTGTATATGAACGACTTCATACCCGAGGCGTCCGCGGCGTCAGCATGACGGAATAATTCCCAAGAAAACAAGCATGAATCTTATAAGACGATAGTTGTCATGTATGCATACTGACCTGCCTGCGTCTCACGGGTCTACGTGGCCAACGAATGAACTTTGATTACGAGTGAACAAATGGTAGACTATCGTTAGGCCTGCTGTATACAAGTTCATTTATTCTGATAGTTCGAAAATCGTTTGATCAACATAGGACTCACCGCAAGTCGTTCAACAACGATAGGAGAAGCACTCTTCCTGACGTAATAAGCGTGTAGCGGCTAACTTAAATCAATCACTACGGTAGGAGAAACCTTGAATTGCGTGCAAATAAATTTCCAAAGCTATATAATGAAACCGTATTTCATGCTGTGAGGTCCAATTTTTTTATCTCAAGTTCAAGAGAAATCAAACATTCAAGTCAAACGTCTGTATCAGTTATATTTCATATCTTTTCCAACTTACTATTCCAACTCATTTATGGTTATATTTATGTAGACCATGCCATTGGGCGACTGAATGTAGAAAAAATATTTTTATCGAAATGCTTGGCATTCTAAAGGAAGGTATCAGTAAAAGTTTTGATGACTAGATAAGTGAGCGACAGGTCTTAATCATAATCCTATCCATAAAACAAATGATGCTCTGAAGAATAAGTATTCAACTCAAAATAAGTTGAAAGCATATCTTCTGTGCAAGATACCTTATTAATTTTTTTTATTATCCCATCAAAGATGGCGATCTCCAAGAAATGGAAACGATCCGAAAAAATTTCGAAGGAAGTTGGGAGCTTGCTCCGAAGTACGTCCGGAAGATATTAAATCTTGAATGCAGTGATAAGCAACAAAATCATTCATATAAGGAATATGTGAAAATAAAACACAGTAAATTCTCTGAAGGTACGTGGAAGAAGTTATGTCCAAACTGGCGATACCGTGAAATTTTCGAGGAAAAAACTACTTCTGATGATATGGATACAACGGAACTCTTTGCCTTGTTCTGTGCACTCTTCCAAACCAAATATAGCGAGAGTGACATAAAAGAACTGAAGACTAGATTAGAAGCTGTCAAAGACATAAGAAATGAAATAGCGCATGAGGGCAGCGCTATGAANAACGCCACTGGCCTGAACTGAGGGAAGTCATTACCGAAACTGGGCTCTACAGCTGCGATGACTGGCAAAACTTGCTGCTCCAGGGTCCTGGCCTCATCGAGCTGGCGAAACACGCGGCCAAGATCACGATCACAGCGACAGATGAATGGACCGTTCGCTCCGGTAGGTCAGGTTAAAGAGTTGATCATTTGTGACATTAGATGAGGTAGGTGACCATTATTAGGATTACTGAGAGAAGACATTAATTCTAAATTATGCATGTTAAAACTTAAAAATTCCTTAGCAAACTAAATTTGAGATCAACAGCTCATTCTAACATTTTTCTGCTTGGAATTCTAATCTAAAATTACATCGCTAAAGGCTTCAATAATCTTTCCGCCTTCAGCTCGCAATCTAGAAGCAGCATCACTAATGTTGTCACACGAGCAACCTCGACTCATCAACATCAAATTACCGTCTGCTGAGCTGGCCGCAGCTGGCTCCAGCTGGTCTGGATTGACAAGCCTCCACCGCGGACAACTTGAGCTGCACCTCGAGGAGAGTTCCGTGGTGGCACAAGCGCCATGTGAAGATCTGCTCGAGTGCCTAAACGGTTCCAGGCTAGTGACGCTTCATTTTTAAGTATTAAATTGATTCTTGACATGTAACTAATTGTCTACTCACAGCAAACTTTAGTATATAAATATATATATATACTATATATAGTATTTATATTACCAAATATATTAGTTACCAAATATTATTACCAAATGAATATATTAGTTACCAAACTTTTAGCTGTCAATAACATAGACGATGGTTATTGGGTTAATTCATACAGAACTCAATGCGTAAAACTAGTCAAATTTTAAATTGCCTTGTGCCAGTCCTCATATATCGGTTCATACTGAGCACTCACACGTACATAATGCAGTTAGCAATCATAGATTCGGTGCTGACTTGGCTACGTACAAGCTTCAGGTAATATATATATTTTTTTAAAGGCCTCCCACACTCACCATTCCAACAAAAAAAAAGAATTGATTTTATTAATTAAAAACAGGGAATGGTTTCATGTCAATGATCAGGGCCCCGACCTTAATGCCTCTGATGGTGGCCTACACCGACTCCGAGGGTCACTGAGCTGTGACGCGAGCGAGGAGCGGGCCCACGTCGAACTTTTCTCTGACTGCTGTTATGATGCTAGCTGCATTGCCTCTCTGCACAGCCAAACCCAACCTTTGCTCCAACCATAGAGTCTCTCTACGTTCGCCGGACAACTCCGTAATGCGACGGCCAATCTGTGATATTAAAGGACCAGTCGATTCACAATATGTGCCCGTCATTTCTAATGCGACTGGCTCGAAACGATACCGAGCTGCCAACGCCGCGTATTTACGTCTCTTGCTATCCTCCGCCGCACGAGCCACGAACCCAGCAGAAATAGCCAGGTGCTGGTGCGAGTTCAATTTTCAGAAGCTGAGCACTGAGAAATGTTTACGCAAGTAGAGTCATATTGGAATCCGTTCGTTATAAATTCCATATTTAGTCGCTGTATAACAGCATATCCTTACTTTCTTAGACGGGACTGCTGGAATTAACACTAATTAATGGAAGTTACAAGCACCATCACTTATAGCAGCTCTTCTACTACCGTCTTCTCTACCCCTACCTGCGATAAACGCAAGTGTAGGTACAAAAATTTTTAGGACATCACAATCTTATCTTGCATACCACGAATTTTATCGTACTTGTGGAACCCACCCCAGAAGTACTGAACACGGTAAATTTTTATTGACATATTAAAAAACGATTCCATCCCTAACTAAATCATTATACCACCGCCGTGGGTTCAACATTGTAGCCATCGGCTGGATTCTGTATCATATCCCCTAAGAACAACTCCAATATGAATAATTTTATATGCTATAACTCTAATGGCAGTAACTTTGTGTAAAAAATTGGCACTTGCCGTATTATATAAGTGAGTGAGTTGTCATTCGAACAGAGTTGCCGACACGAGTAAAGATTCCATTGAGCTCAGCAAGCAAAGTTTGGTCGCATTCGCAGTTTGATCACATGTGAAGATTTGAGAAAAATTTCTCTCGTTTGAGTTTGGGTTTTCTCTAAAATTTATATCAATGTATATATTTCTATAATCGATAATTCAGAAGTGCGCGACCGACATTGATTGACTCACAATTCCCGAAGGCTTCCTCTACAGCGTATATGCAAATCATATTCGTTAGCATTTCCCCAACTATCCAGTCAAAAATATTCACTTAGTAATTTAAATTCCATCTCTGCTGCTGAAGCTCACAATTGTCCACCTTCTAGGAATAAAATGATCATATATTTCCTTTCATAACTTTATTTTCACAAGTGAAACCATTTTAACATGAATTCTATTATCAAGGTCAAAAATTCAATGTAAAAGTTGCACAGAAACAATTCAAGCAGGGTGAGTTTGGTGTGACTTTGACTTCCCTTGCTGAGTGCTGGGTGATCCAGACTCTAACTTGTGAGTGTACTGGGTGTAAAATACTTAGGAGTTAATTTCATGTGCGTCAAATAACTTTACTTCTTATACATTAATTCTAGATTTGTTGCTAAGAAATCCTGGATGCTGCGAGTGTTTCCTGACTCAGTCTACAATTATATTAACAAACCTTCATCCGCGCGCCATTTATCAGTAAACAAACATAATGCAAGATTTCACACGTTGTACTGTTCTTCATTTGGTGTTTTAATACAATCAACATATCCAGAGTCGATCATCACCAATGTGAGTGAGCATTTTTATTCGCAGGACTGCGAGTGCCGTGCAGCAAGTCATCGCTCAGCTACAGTCCCGGGACGCCGGGGACTTCGAGGCCCAGTGGCCGGAGCTGAGGAGGGCGATGGAGGAAGCGGGCGCCTCAGCGCGGCACTGGTGGGAGGTGCTGCTGAGCCGTCCTCACGAGCCCGCGCTCGCCGAGTTCGCTGCTCGAATAACTCGGAAGGAAGACGAGCAGTTCATGATACAGAGCAGTGAGTCGCATGCACACATTGTCCATGAAGTTGAATGATGTACGCTCTGTATGCATTACCCGCATATGATTAGACGTACGGGTTAATGTCTGGGCGCATGTGAACGATAGAATTTGGCGATTCATTCACCTTATATGAGTAACCCGCACACAAAATTAAGAGCAACGCTCCATGATTGTTTGGCGACACATGCTGTCCTGTGCCGTTTTAGTGTTATGGTTATTTACTAGGTCCAAATAATGAAGCGTGAAATCTCACATGACGACT
>NW_025937046.1:0-21635 GCF_000764305.2 Hyalella azteca
AATCATTGATGTGAACAAACGAAAATCATTGATGTGAACAAACGAAAATCATTGATGTGAAGAAACGAAATCATTGTATGTGAACAAACGAAAATCATTGTTATGAAATTAAAAGATGACTAAAGTACAATTAAATTGTAAATTTTAAATGAATTTATCTAAAACATTAATTTCATTTCGTTTCACGTAGATACCTACGTGAAATTACACCAAAAAATTGTATATAAAATAAAATACATATTAAGAAAATTTTTTTTTTGTGTATGAAGCTCACTTATTTTTCCTCGAAAACTTTAGTTAAGCTAATGAATTTGATTTCTTTGATCATCGTGCCTCAGTCAAAAATTCAAATCTTTCCTAGAATATCAAACCACACTCAAAATGAAGTCGTCCCTCTGAGAATGCACCAATACACATAAAGTACGTAAACCATTCGAAAATTTAAAAATGGACAATGATGAAATATTGATCGTCGAGACTATAGCGAAATATTGATCGTCGGGACTGTGACGAAATATTGATCGTCAATCAAACATCAGTTCTCAGAAATACATCAGCCCACTGAGAAAACATTGGTCGTCTCTCAAAGCATCAGCAGCCTTCCTTAACATCGGCCTTGAGTTTAATGATCGAAATCGGAAAGAAATCGAGCAATTTGTTTCACGTGGCAAATCGAATCCGAGCAAAAAAAATTGGGCTATTAGGTTTACGTGGAAAATCGAATTTTAGCAAAAAAATTGCGCAATTTGTTGCTCGGAGAAACGATCAAAGTATCCTCCAACAACAAATTAACCCGAATTTAACAAATTAACAAACTTTTAGAAACCTTAACTGAGTTCAAATATGATTAGCAGTCTTTAAGTCGGCACCAGCGAGGTGCAGGGAAGGTTTTTTTAAATTCTCAGATTCACTAACACACAGAAAATTGTCCGTCCATTTCGTTCGTGTGCAGTGAAAAAGATGCTGAATCACAAACATGTATTTCTGAAAGCTTTTCCACGAGATAGTTAGGGTGAAATATCCTAATTAGAATTCGATCATGGCGCGCATAGCAAGCAAGACTTCACGTTCTAATTTTATATTTACTTCCAATAACGTTTTAATATAGGAATTTACGACAAGGAAAATTATTTTCAGGAGAGAAAGATATGACATATTAAAATCCAGAATGATGAATGGAGAAGCTTACACTTTTTTATAAGGGAGAAAGTAGTTCAGACTTCAGCAAAGCGAGAGTTAACGTTGCAGCATTTTTATTTAATTAAGGAACCTTTCGAAATTTCTAACTTGCGTTTGCATTGGATTAGAAAGTTTGCCTCAATCATCATTGTGTAAAATTTAATTACTTTGCTAAAATATCGCAATTTAAACTGTTTGCTCTAATAATTAAATAACACACAGCATAGTTACTAATTCAATAGCTAACTCATTCGGACCCGCCTGAGCCTGTGTTTTGTTTCATCAATGATTCGCACAAAGGAAAATATAACAAATTTTATCCCATTCCTCAAATAAATTCTGTCTCAATGAAATTTAAATAGAATGGGTGCCGTGTTCTGTCATAGGCAATATTTCACGCTTCCCATATTCAATGAATTGGGAAAAACTGCCCTCTTATTCATTAATTAATTCGATGCTGAAAGATTAAATTCCCCAGAAAAAAAAGCATTTACCCGGCTGAACTGGCAAGATTATAATTTTCTGATAAAAAGTATCCATGGGCAAAATTTATCGTGATATTAAACCAGAAATTTAGTCTTTCAGTGGCAACTGAAAACGTTGGATGCCTAAATTACCATGCAAATGATCACTTAGAAATCATTATTAACAGGAACCTCTTGACAAAAGACCTGAAAACTTCATATTTTTGCATCACTTGTTAATAAAACCTTCCTAGCGAAATCGCTCTCCCCACGTGATAGCTCACTAACAATAACATCGATGTCTCAAAGGATATCCATTGTCTCTCATACAGAGATGACTTTGAAGTCAAAATGCCCTTTTAGGAGATGTCGTCAGAATTATTTTATAGCGGCAGGAGAGTGCCTATTTTCTCTGCACTTTGATGAACCTAACTCAGCTGAAATTCGTGTAAGCTATCGTGCACGGAAGTTTTAGAAATAAACTACGTTATAGAAGTAAATAAGTAAGTAAATTACGTTATTAAAATTAAATAACCTGACATGGTTTGATATTTTTTTAAACTCGCCAAACAACTTCTTTATAATGCCTCATATAAGTCATAATAGTTTTTATATTCAGGCACAGCTAAATTTGAACGTACATAAAGTTGAAATTAATTATTATAAACGTCGGATATTGAGAAAATTCTGTTTTTCCTTTTATATTGAAGATACCTCTCCATCATTTTTATTCAATCTGGCCGTAAAATCTGGATATAAAACCTAATCGTGAAAATGAACTTGCAATGAACACATTTTATTGATTTTTGTCAAAATTGAAAGAACAAAATAAAAACCAAACTTCCAAATTAGGGAAAATAAAACAAAAATAACCTTCTGTGGAATAACTTACGACTAAAAATGAACATACGATTTCGTGAAAATTAATATACAATATTATTAAATTAGTTAAGTGCGTCGTCTATAATGATTTTATCAGAACATTCTTTCAACAATAAAAACGAAAAATTATTGTAAAATATATTATTAGTAAAATTAAACTAGTGTTTTTGTAAAATTAATTTATAATATTATTATGCTAATGAATTGCGTCATCTACAATGATTTCATCAGCATATTCTTTCAACAATATAAACAACTAATTATTGTAAAATATATTATTAGTAAAATTAAAATAGTCATTTCGTAAAAGTAATTTACAATATTATTGTACTAATGAATTGCGTCATCTACAACAATTTCATCAGCATTTCTTTGAACAATAAAAATGAAAAATTCTTGTAAAATATATTATGAGTAAAATTAAACAAGATATTTTGTAAATAAATGTACAATATTATAATATTAATGAATTGCATCATCTAGAATGATTTCATGAGCATATGCGCACATCTAAAGCCACGTCAGTTCATGACGTATGCTAATGCGTCGCTTTGCTACGTATCCAAGTGAGGTTGGTGAATGACGTGCGATCGCCACGTCCACTTATGAGTGCAGCAGGTGTTGAGTAGAGCTTCGTGTCGGACTCAGTGTCAGACTTCACTTGGTGCACGAGCGTTAAAGTTAACACAAGGTAAGAGCTCTCTGATGTGGTAGAGTAATGTGCTGATATATGTTGTGTTTCGGGAGTGTTGGATATTTTTATGGTGTGCAGAGGTTTGAGACATGTTTACATTAATTTATGCATGTATTTTTCATACTTTGTTATAACTAAGCAATTTGTTTATATACTCAATGAAAAATACAATAAAACGTGAATAAATTTTGAATTTGTCTATTTTTTTAAATTAAAACATTTATTAAAGTGTGTTGTGGGTAAAGTAAGACATTTTTCTTAACATTTATTTGAAAAGAGCGGAAACTACATGGAAGCTGTGGCGTTTACAAACAATTTAATAACTCTTTCTTTAATCAATTTTTTCAATTATGCTCAGTAACTGACCTACTTTAAAAAATAAGCAGATACTTTTTAGCGCGGTAGAATCTGAGTGAATTTTGGCATTGCAAAATTAACAATGTGATTTAAACTTAATAATGAACCTATTAGATTACGTTATTGCTTAAGTTACGTATTAATCATAATTTACTCTTTAATGATCTTTTACTTACATATTTATTTACATACTTTTTAATAATCTCAAATAATGTCACTTTGTTCACTTCTGCCGACGTCATGTTTCTTTTTATTTTACCAGAACCTCTTATTTTGGACTAATTTTTGTTCGAACTTTTTTCATTTTTCACCGTTTGAAGTTGAAAATGGAAATAAAACTGAAATTTGGAAACCATTTTTTTATGAAAAAGTTTCATCAATTAGTTTCGTTGTTTCATCCTCACCAATCCGTGTTCAATTTTAAGGTCATCTGCAAATTTATCACAACACCTTCCTTCGTTGGTCAAACTTTGCATTTTTACATATTGCCTCTCAATGAATAAATAATATTGCTTTCCATATATTTTTGCTTAAGTCGTAGAGAAATTATATTTATTTTTCAATTAATATAACATAAAAATTAAATTTACGCAACTTATTACGTTATATTTGTCTAACTTACTTTTTGCTTATTTTTTTAAAAAAGAAGAAATTCTCATTTGTCTGTCTTTTATGTTAAATTGTGTGTTTTTATGTGAATTTTAAAGCCTTTACATGATTTTACGCCGGTTATTCCATAAACAATTATCGCTGCAATGTAATTTATTAGTTTAATTTCAAATTGATGATCGAATTTGTTTGAAATTAAAAATTTCTAATCACGCTCATTCTTTTCCAGAACTTCTTCAACCTCAACAATGAACCGTTTCCTTGCATGCTTCCTTTTGGTGGTCGTTGCCGCACAAGCCGCAGTACGTTTTTTTTCACAATTAATCAACAATTAAAAAGAAAAATTTTATCTTGTATTATATTAGATGATATTATATCATGTTATATTATATTATATTATATTATATTATGTTATGTTATATTATATAATATGCTCTCGAGTTTAATTTGATGATTTTGCGGTAACAAACTTATGCAATTCTGAATTCCTGGCACTCTTGTTAAAAAATTCATGAATAATAGCGTTTAAATTATCCACAAATAAAAATTATGTACCCTCAATTAAACACGTTAAATAAATTCAGAGGAGTTAAGAGTTACTAAAAATATCAGCGGTAGATTTGCACTAACGTTTTGAATTGATTAAAGAATGGAAATAATTCCGCTTTCTAATTTATCACAGCCAACAACGCAGTAAATGTAACAGAAGTTAATTTGGTATCTTTGAGGACGTTTGTACAAGCCACCAGCATTTACCACTGTTCAACGCTGTATATATTTCAATTTTTCTACAGACTGTCCAAAAAAAGTCCAAGTCGCCTGAAGATGTCCTGCAATCATATTACAACATGTACCAGGCTCTGAAGAAAGACGAAGGATACCCCAACACTTTCAACCGCGCTAACCTCTTGGCTCATCTCAAACAATCGGACCCTGAAGCTTTTGCGTCTCTGACATTGGAATTCGCTAAGCGCACCGGGCGTTCCGACTCAGAGACCTTGGAGACTGTCTTCAGAGGCATGGCTGAGGAACAAGGCTACACTGAAGACGATCTTAAGTCCACTCTTAAGAAAATGATCGCTGCCGGCAAGTTCCCAGACCTCGAGGGACTGGCTCTGGAATAAATGCTCGCCATTTAGCTTGAGTTCCAGTAATTGATATTTTATATCCGAAATTTCAAGATTGACATGACATCGATAATTGTCATGGATTTTGCATTCCGAATCAAAATACAATAGCAAGCTTCTAACATCTTTCTTTATATTCCCTCTTGACGCGATCGAATTATTTTATCTATATTCTTAGTTTTGGCTGCGGTCTTCATAAGATGGTAATTAAAAAAATGCGCATCCCAATTCCCCTGATGCTTGAATTAAATTTGTGATTTATGCATCATACAAAAACTCTGGCGATTATTACAACTCGCGGCAAGTTGAAATTATGCTACCAAGACAACATTGCAAGAAATTCATACATTCACTCAGACAAATGAATAATATAGAATAAAATGTCACTTTGACAAAAAAAAGTGTGACTACGGCCTTGACTGGCACTTCATGCAAAATTTGCCTTACCTCTTTACTTCATAAATTGAAAGTGAAATATATAGAAGCAAAAAAATTAAACGAAATCATTAATCTAAATTTAGACTCAGTCTCACTTATTGTTTGGAAAAAGAATAAGCCACGAGAAAAAATATTGAATCCAATAATATGAATCCAAAACGGAATATCATGAAAGATTTCAAATTGGACGATTTTGTTCCGTTTAATTATTTACATAAATCGTAATATATTTCACAGCCATTAAAGAGTCAATAAACATTTTGTTCGAAGCAAACATCGTACACTTCTACTCGGGAATGTCCTTTTTTATTGCCTAATTTTATTAAATTATTTTCCAAAAAATTCCTCGAAGCCTGAAAAACTTCCAAAATTAGAGCAAAGGCCCAGAGGTTCCAGCTATTTTTCAGTACTTACCGCAATATTGAGCCTCGCCATGCGTCTTCCGCTTACGCCCCTTTAGTAAATCTTCCAAAAGTTGGAACATTTTACTGCCCAAGAGTTTAATGCGATAAGTTCGTGAACTTTTCATTTTATGAAGCAAACAAAAAAATTGGAATGGTCTTCTCATGAGCCCCTTCGGGAATACCGCTAGAAGATCGTCCCCGAAAAGATCTTTAATTTTCCTAGACCAGGAATTGCCGATCAGACTTTTTTGATTGCCAGGTAATGAAAGAATCGTGAGCCACGGCTGAAGTATTTGGATTTAATGCCTGGAATTATTCTAAAACTTTCTCTTCACTTTACTTCCTCTTAAAGCTCACATTATTCCGCGGCTGGAACATTAAGAATTTAATTAAAAGATTGATTACATTTTTTGGGGGTTTTCGTCAGCTTCATCTCAGAATTCAATAAAGTTTTCATGCCATTATCTGCGTTAATCAACGACTACATCAACAATGTCGATCATTCATGCAAGTTGACAGATCAAAATTGACAAGCTGGAATAAGTAAATGGAAAATATTGTGAAAATTCATAATAGGGCACGTCAAAATTATTATCATATTGAGTTTCTTGATGCACCATTATTTATTTTTCTCATATATTTTGTTTAAACCGCATATTTAAGCTTTTTTCTTGAAAAAAAATCTTTTCGACATCATGTTTTACCTCCATTTGACCATTAATTTAATATGGGAATAAATTACCCAATTTTTAAATACTTCCCGTCCGTATATCAATATTATATTATTAAAACTAAAAATGAAGCCCGAGTACAATTACTTGTACCTACTCACTTATAACTTATTAAAATGATTCATTTATTTCTATTCGTATTTATTCCTTAGAATGAATGAAGACAGATGAAGAAATGAATACTAAACAAATTTCGTTGGATGAAGATGTTATATTTGCGAGAATAGCAGACCTAGACAAATTAAACAGCAAATGCGTGACTATTCATGCCATTGGAATGCATGTATCAGGCCCATGCATAGCCTAACCATTGATCTATTCGATCTCGACGTCCGGAGCTGCCGATAGTTCATTTGTGCTGAGAGAATCGAGCTGTTGAGGGGAAGATAATCCTGATACTGGCACAGGTGAGAGCACACTTGTGAGGGAGGTTATGAGTGGAGCTGTTATGAGGGGTGGTATAGTAAATGGTGAGGGTTATGAGGGAGGTTTTGAGGTGAAGATAGTCCTGATACTGGCACAGGTGAGAGCACACCTGTGAGGGAGGTTATGAGGGGAGCTGTTATGAGGGGTGGTATAATAAATGGTGAGGGTTATGAGGGAGGTTTTGAGGTGAAGATAGTCCTGATACTGGCACAGGTGAGAGCACACTTGTGAGGGAGGTTATGAGGGGAGCTGTTATGAGGGGTGGTATAATAAATGGTAGTATGGTGGTCGTGAATGGTTGATGTATTATTTGTGGTTAATGGTGCTGATGTGAGTGATGTCGGTATAAGTGATGGTGGTGTGAGTGGTGCCGATATAATTGGTGATGGTATGGTGGTGGTAAATGATTAAGAAATAAAACGCGTCCAATATTGTATGTACGAGTGGCGGGAAATAGTAATTTGATGAATGGGAGTGGCATGAATAAGTAATCTACTCACTCATCATAATCTACATAAGTAATCTACAGTACTATCATATAAATTTTTAAATCAATTTGTTGCTTCCTTAAAAAAAATCATTTCTGTTTTCGGACTTCGTGTATAAGGTTAGTTCCATGCAATACTTTTTCGAGGTATCTATTCTCTATATTTATAATTAACTTTAAATATTATCGCAACAACTTATTTCCATCCACATTTATTGTGACCATTCAGTCATCTTTTTGGTACAAAAGTGAATACTGGATCTAGATCGACCATACATCCGAATGTATGATATACGTACACTTACGCAAGTATCCGGTCGTATGATGAATGAACGCATAAACATACTTCGACTATAATTTTCTTCAAAATTACCTTGAAAGCACTATTCTCATATTATTAGAACAATTAACTCTTTTCCAATTGTGTCATGATAACAAACTATTTCCTCAAATAACGTTTATATGTTTTGAATCCGTTAAAAATAACTATTCGCTCATTCTTAAGCGATCGATATTTATGAAAATGTATAAATAATTTCATGTGATTCTTGTTCAGCAGTTGAGCAATAGAAAACTCTCTATTGGTCTTTATTAAAATTATTCATTAATATAATTATTATAATTAATAAAACTAACAACTAATATCATTATTACGTCACGAAAATTACAAGAATAGGCAACAGACCATGGGCCTATTTCTTCAATGCCGACACTTCTATTCTATTCTATTAGCATTATTATTATCATTATTATTATTTATTATTATTATTATTTCTTAATCATGACGCTCTTCGAATCCAGCTTTATTAAATAAGTCTTAATTAAAAATTCACAACAATTATCGTTAGTTTCTATTAAAATCCATTGTAACCGATTGGCAACTCTGATAATTGAATTGACTTGCAATGGAGGGCTTCCCTCTAAACCTGCGCCGTTTGTTGGGATTGAATCACAAGCACAGCGGGAGGCAAGCAGGCGTCAGCAGCCTTTGTTTGGCAGTTTGCTGCTCCTTTGTAGGGCAAAGGCCTGATGATGGTAGAATGCTGCCCCTCTGTAGGACAAAGGCCTGACGATGGTAGCATGCTGCTCTTCTGTAGGACAAAGGCCTGATGATGGTAGCATGCTGCTCCTCTGTAGGACAAAGGCCTGATGATGGAAGCATGCTGCTTCTGTGTAGGACAAAGGCCTGATGATGGTAGTATGCTGCCCCTCTGTAGGGCAAAGGCCTGATGATGGTAGTATGCTGCCCCTCTGTAGGACAAAGGCCTGATNGCCCCTCTGTAGGACAACGGCCTGATGATGGTAATATGCTGCCCCTCTGCACGACAAAGGCCTGATGATGGTAGCATGCTGCTCCTCTGCAGGACAAAGGCCTGATGGTGGTAGCATGCTGCTCCTCTGTAGGACAAAGGCCTGATGATGGTAGCATGCTGCTCCTCTGTAGGACAAAGGCCTGATGATGGTAGCATACTGCTCCTCTGCAGGACAAAGGCCTGATGGTGGTAGTATGCTGCCCCTCTGTAGGACAAAGGCCTGATGAATGTAGTATGCTGCCCCTCTGGAGGACAAAGGCCTGATGATGGTAGCATGCTGCTCCTCTGTAGGACAAAGGCCTGATGATAGTAGTATGCTACCCTCTGTAGGACAAAGGCCTGATGATAGCAGTATGCTGCCCTCTGTAGTACAAAGGCCTGATGATGGTAGTATGCTGCCTCTCTGTAGGACAAAGGCCTGATGATGGTAGTATGCTGCCCTTCTCGGTAAACTGTAATTATCATCGATATTTGTATGCAAGGAAGCAGTTCGAGCGGTTAGCAGGAAAATGTCTGAAGGTTGTTTAATTATTATATCAAATAAATTTTATTACGTGAATTTGTAACGTCGCAATTTTTGTATTGAAGTACAATATTGAGATTGAATAAAGAACGGAATTTAGACAGATGACTTTACCAGTCGTTCGGTAATCAGTTAGCTGTTCTTCCAAGGTTCTGTTTAGGTTACTTATTATTGTGGTAACAACTGCGTGAATTTCATCAAATAACATTTAACTGCCGGATAATTTGACTAATTTCACAAAATTTCATCCGGGCTTCAACATTTTTCTTAAAGTTCCTTTAAGTATTTCAAGAATTATTAACAACTAAAATACGCAGTATTTTGCTAGATTCTTGCTTGAAATTTAAATTCTGCATTAAAAATTTCCTATTAGACTCCGTAATCGATCCACCACCAACACATTCAATGCTGCAATTCTCGTACTGTAAATGTAAAGATCTTTAAAAAACTCCAGCAGACAAATTTTGCAGGAAAATAATTCATACTTTGCAAATGATCAAAAACTCGATATTTTTCCTTCATTTAATAAATAAACTGCAAATACCGACCAGCGTGCAGCCGCTCGAATTTATTCCCCAGGAAAGGCCCGATCATTTTAAATGATTTCCTCTTTCAGGAAATGAACTCGACCTAAACGGCAGGCGGTGGATCGGTTTATCGAAGAAAAATATTGCAGTTACCCCAATCAAGGGAACTTTGGCAGGACGATAAATCTCCAAGCAACAAATTATGGTTTCAAAAGTTAGTGTTCATTTTTTAGGGTGTTTCCCGCTATGGGTTGAGTGGAGGCCGCTAATTGTGGGCTCGTGTTCTTGACACGTCATTAGTTCGGTCTTAGGCGCTTAGTTCCAACTTAGTCGGCTAGCTCTAAAATGTTCACTTCAAACCGCGTTCGGCCAGTTGCAGTAAGTTTAATTGATGTGCAACGATAAAATTTAGTGGTTTTAAATACTGAATGTGTTAGAGTTGGTCTTACTACAGTAAGAGAGTCGAGAGAGAATTGCTCACAAAATATAGTAATTTTAAACGTTATTCATACTGCTTAAAAAACTATTTACCGTGTTCCTCAAGACTTGTTTACCGTGTTTCTCGAAACTTTTTTTACGTGTTTCTCGAGACTCGTTCAACGTGTTTCTCGAGACTCGGTTACCGTGTTCCTCGAGACTTGTTTACCGTGTTTCTTGAGACTTGTTCACCGTACCGTATTTCTCGAGACTTATTTACCGTGTTCTCGAGACTTGTAAGGTATTTCTCGAGACTGGTTTGCCGTATTTTCTCGAGACTGGTTCATCGCATTTTTCCCATACCACTCTACCTTGTTTTTCCCCAGACATGTTTACCGCGTTTTCACAGATTTTCATTTCCGTGACTTCTTATTTTAACTTGAGGAGTTAAAACGTGGCTTAACAACCCAGGGATTGAACAGCCATGTTGCTTACCCAGGTTATAGCAGGAGACGCTAGAACACTGAACTTTTTTACCGAGCGTCTGACCGCTTATAATACAGCCCAAGTTATCAGTACCGCCAGCGGTCTCCTTTAACAACAACTTTTGGACCTTATTAAGGATAAGCACTCCAGACGTTACTGGGGTACTTATTATTAACAAAAACATTCCTGAGGCGCGTATTCCTAACAAGGTTAAAAATAATGAATAATACAATCAAATTAGGCTTCTTTAAATATTTTTTAAATTGCAAGGTTAGTGATATGAATGTAATCTACTCGCTCAAACTCCCGCGTAGCAAATAATTTTTTAAATCATTTCATATTTCCTTAAAAAGAGTTTTTGTTTCCTTAAAATCGTTTTTTCATTTCCCAACTTCCATATAAAAAATACATTGTAAAACATTACATCCCAAATGATAAGCTAAACATCTTAGTCAAGTACTGAGCCACAATATGATAACAGAAAACTTCAAAAGCATTTTTTGAGAAGTTATGAGCCATTCTTGAAAGGGAGGATTAACAAAGTTATTCTTTAAAGCTTTATACTTGGGTGCATTTTATTGACGAGAACCCAAATTTTTTAGGGTATAGCGTCAATTTTCATGAATCGTTGATAATCATGTTTGTAATGAAAATTATTATTTTTTTCTTTTAAAGTTGTACGTTGCGCACATTAAATTTTCATTATTTCCGGGATTAATTCATCAATGTTTAGATGCGAGCTTGTGGACTGCGACACAGCACGATTGTACTGATTAACTTCATCATTTGTGTAAACTCTGTGTGCTTTTCTATAGGGAATGAGCCTCAATGCATGATAATATCTACGTTTTTAAAGCAGTTTCCATTTGTCGAATGAACTGGTAATTCGTATGAGGTAGCTCTAAATCGCGAATATTAATGTATTTACTCATTAATTATATCCTAGTAAAAAGCATAACTTCACAGACATAAGTTCTTATCAATTTCTGACAGCATTGCTCATTTAAATTTTAGCAACTTTCTACACAAATTTGTCGAAGTACTATCGACAATATGCGTGCAGTTCCATAAGCATTTTGAAATTTCGAATGGAATGGAACTTCTGCCGTTCTTTATTTTCACGGAATCGATACTCGATCCAAAGTCTGGACCTGTGAAAAGAATAAACTGACTAATTAACAGCAGGAATTATTTAAAAATCTATATAAATTAAGAGAATAGCAGCCGAACTTCAAGAACAAAATGAAAAAACGATGAGATGAAACGAGAAGGCAATAAGTAAACATGAGCGGGAAAGACGCCAAAAAGAGCAAACGACAAGAAAATGTCAAGTGAAATAACAAACAGAAATGAAAAGGCGACTTCTTGTATGAATGTGAAGGAAATAGACAGAAGTGGAAGGGTGACATGTAGAAAAATCATAAATAACTGCAAGAAAGAAGTAAATTCGATCAAGAAAAGCAAAAATTTTGCAAAGAAAGTCATAAAATTTTTAATAATGAATAATATCAAGCTGAAAAGAAGTAGATGAAAAGATCCAAATTGAGGCAAAGTAAGAACACTGCAGCCAACTGCAGAACTGCAGTTCACTGCGCAGTGGCCAAGAAAATCTCCGAGAAAGTTCCTCTAAAAACAAAGCAATGAAATTCTCCTAAAAACACTCTTGCACAAAATAGAGGGCATGGAGCATCAGAAATGCCTTAATTAAAAAGACCCCTGCTCTTGAAACTGCTCTACAAAAAGACATTAAACGCGGTGATGTTCAATAGTACGGAGAAACGCGCTGAAAATATTTAAAAATCTTTGGTGATGTTGTTACAGAAGTTTTCAAGCTTAGGTTTAAATTTTTTTATTTTAAACCCTGCTCCACCTGTGACATTTCATAAAAACATTTTCCCGCCTCGTTCTACATGTACGTCCTACATTTTCTGCACTTCGCTGTACCAACAATTAATGTTTGATCGCACTATTAACCTAACCTGAACATTACCACGATGCACCACTCATTTATTCTCACAGTTCACACTTCCTAATTGCCTCCTCATTCCCCGCACTCCACTTCCCCCACAACTCCCTCCATTCCCCTCGCTCCCCTTTTCTCCCTCTCCGACTTCCCTCACACTCCTCTATCCCTCGCCCTCCTAACTCTCCTTGTTCCCCCACTCCACCTCTCCCCCAGTTACCTCATTGCCCCACTCTACCTCTCCCCCGGTCACCTCATTCCCCCACTCCCCATTCTCTTCATTTTCCCCACTCCACCTTATTACCTCCTTCTCTCATTCCCCACTCGACCTTACCCTCCGCCCCTCTCCTTCTCCCCAACTCCACCTTACCCCCACTCCCCTCATTCCCCCATTCCTAATTCTCCCCCAAACTCCTCATTCCCCACTCTTCACCTCCCCTATCCCATTCCCCCACTCCCCCCATTTCGTGCGAGGTCCCCGTTAGTGGTGCGCGTCGTGATGTATGTGAAGGTGCGTCACCCTCCCCTCCCCCCCCCCCTGCCGCTGCAACAAACGGCGCTCCTGACCACACAGACGTTGTTAGTGGCGAGTGATATACGGCGTGGTGAAGGAAGGTGCTGATGGAATACGGTGAAGGGAGGGAAGAACTCTAGTGAAATACGGCGTGGTGAAGGAGTGGTGCTGATGGAATACGGTGAAGGAAGGAAAGAACTCTAGTGAAATACGGCGTGGTGAAGGAGTGATGCCGATGGAATACGGTGAAGGAAGGGAAGAACTCTAATGAAATATGGTATAGTGAGAGAGTGGTGCTAATGGAATACGGTGAAGAAAGGGAAGAACTCTTGTGAAATACGGCGTGGTGAAGGAGTGGTGATGGTGGAATACGGTGAAGGAAGGGAAGAACTCCAATGAAATACGGTATAGTGAGAGAGTGGTGCTAATGGAATACGGTGAAGGAATGAAGAACTCTAGTGAAAGACAGCATGGTTGCGGAAAGGTGGAGGAAGGGTGCTAATGGAATACCGTGAAAGGAGTGAAGAACATTAGTGTGTCACGATTCAGATTCGTGGTAAGAAATAACAGAAATGAAATGAATGAAAGATAACACGAAACTGATAACTAAAATGTATACAGAGTAATATATACATCTCAATATATACAATACCTTACTAGTATATATGTACACTGAAAAAATGACAGACCGGATGACAGTGTATTAACAAATTCCAACAGACACGACGCGCATACACACCTTAATTGCCAGTGTGGATTCTGGGACTGTAATGGCCATTAGTAAAACCTATTCTCCGGATGTAGGCTAAGGATATCTGTAGACTAAAATCATATGTAAAATGAATAAAAAAAAATAAACGAACAAAATCAGTAAGATAAGTAATAACAAACGAATGCTTACAACTACAGCGGTATTGTAGAATGGAATGTAGAAGGATGGGTTTTAATGGAATACAAGAAAGTAAAGGAATATCTCTAATGCCATACGGCGCGGTAAAGAAATAGCTCGGTTTAACAAATAGATGGCACAAATCTAATATAAACAAATAATTGTCTGAAATTTAATGCGATAAAAATAAGAAATAACTCAAATGTAATACGGTAAAGCAACACAACGGCACAAAGTAATACGATACACCAAAGAGGTGGCACAGACTTAATACAGCATAGTGGAGTAGTCGTTCAAACATAATACGGAATAGTAGACGGGAAGGCCCAAACGGAATGCGACATAGTAGGGTAGTGGCTAAAATTTAATAAGTTATAGAAAAATTAATGGCTCAAACGTACACAAAGATGCTTAGTGGTGCATGACAACGGCTCAGTGAAGCCCGTCAACGGCTCATTGAGTCATCATTGAGCCGTCAGCGGCCCAGTGAAGCCCGTCAACGGTGCAGCGGATGCCGTCAGCGGCCCAGCAGTGGCCGTCAGCGACCCAGCAGTGGCCGTCAGCGGCCCAGCAGTGGCCGTCAGCGGCCCAGCGTATGCCGTCAGCGGCAGAGATTAAGCCGCGCCGCTGGACGCGTTATCTGCAAGTCAATAGCGCACATCAGGAATCACTCAACAGCTTCGAACGGATTCCTGAAGGCCGGGAATCGCCTGGAATCAGGACGACGCCTAAATTATAGAGGATCTGGAGCGCTCCAGCACGATCCATGCTGCTCCAGGTCAAGCTTGATCAAACGCCCGAGCAACTTGATCATCGATTGAAGCTTGGATGTCCATCACAGAGTTTACGGAAGTATATTCTATAGAATAAGTACATGAGTAAACGTTGGCGGCGTAATGATTGTAGTTTCGCTGGCAATTAATGGGTAAATAAATATAGCTAAATAAATGGTCGCTTATACAAAATAAACCGAATTTTATTTGTCTGTAAATGACAATTAAGTGCACAAGCGGAAATGAATGCGGGATAAGGGGGTGTAATTGAAAAATTACCTGATGCAATTCATCAGAAACCGATATAATAAATCGTAAAAACAATGTTATATATTATATTACCAGTATTTTATGCTGATGCAAAATAGGTAAGTTATTGGACGTAATTTAGCATAACAGGAAGCAACTGGGAATGATTCAAGAAGTGGAGGTAATAAGTCATATTGCAGCGAGAAAATGAACGGGAAAGCCGTAATGTAATTGCCCCAGAGGTAATAAATCATAATGAAGCAGAGATAAGTAGTTGGTAAGCAAGCTAATGTGATTATAACTTAACATTCGAGTTCAAGGAGTTTATGCGCATACTTTAGTCTTACAAAAATTTATTTTTAACGATGCATTCTTTTTATTTAGTACATCAATTTGGGTCCGGTAGGCAATTTTCCTCTGACTCAGCAAGGTTGACGAGCCAAGAAAATTCGGGATGACTGCACACACATTTGTTTCAAAAATCGACGATATTTTTCGTTTGGAAAAACTGGGCTTCAAAGCTTCTGTGGAAATCACTAGACCAGCTTTGAAGTGAACCCACCATGTGCGAGAGCTAGAAAATAACGATTTGGTAAATTCTATCGATTACTTATGTATAAAATTAAAAGTACAAAAATCAATTAATATTTTCTATTTTTTCTGCATCGGAATTAGTAATTTGAATATTTCCTTACTAATAATACTAAGGAGTAGACCTTTTTCTTGCAGCGCTCAGACTGTCATTGTCTCTGTGAGAGGATGACATCAATTTTGTAAATGACAGAAACTTGTACATTTTCGCAGGACCGATGTTGTACCTAAGCAAATGTTTTTAATTTACTTTTAATTTGTATTTATTCTTATTTGTTTCCTTTTTATTTGCGTTTAATTTTTATTTGAGCTTAATTTTTATTTGTGTTTACTTTTTATTTGTGTTTACTTTTTATATCTGTTTACTTTTTTCTTGTGTTTACTTTTTAATTGCGTTTGCTTTATATTTGCGTTCGCTTTTTATTTGTGTTTACTTTTTACCAATTTCTTAAACACATGCAGACACGAAACTAGATAATACGACTAATTAATCCCAAAATTACTTTTAATTTAAAAACGTAAAAAGTAACAAGTAATTAAAATAAGAGAGAATAGAAACCTGAACGCCTTTCCCAGAGTATTTTATGTTAAAATTTTTTAGGCTTTTTTTTTAGTAATTTTTATTTCTAACAATAATTTCAAATATTTCTCTGACCTAGGCGACGCGGAAGAGCCTCTTTTGATCTAATATTTGACGCAGTCATATACGAGAGATTGTTTTTTTGTTCTTACTTCAGTTAATAGGCTCGTTCGTTTTATCACTTTATTTTTACGTAGAAGTTTTATACGATATTCTTTTGATGTATTTTGGTAAACAAAATCCCTTTAGAGTATCCAAAGTTACCTTAATGCTAATTTAGCAAATGTTCTCAAGGTTTTCGGCTCGTATACACATTTCGGATTAAAGGTTCTGTGATGGGTGGTCGCTGTCAGGCCGGGCAGGTTGTCTGGCTCGTGATTGGTTCTCTTTGTTACTGTCAATTCAGTTAATTGCTTATTAGCTGCTGCTTAATGGACGGTATCTCAGCCCTTAATGAGATGCCTCACTGTCTTCTCAAGTCCCCTATGTTGTATACTTCACTAAACTTTAGCTTTAAACGATAATTTACTGATACTAATTACGCAGAATTATTTCAAATTACAGAAATGGTTCGATAATGTTTTGTGTTTATTGTATTAAGCTGGACATAAAAATATATTTTGATCTTTTACAAAAAGTAGATGCCAAAGTGATTTAAAATTCCAGATAAATTGCTATTGTTTTTTGGCGATAAACACAGGCGGTTAAAGCCGGCAACTTCAAAATAGAAAGTAATTATAATTAATCAGCATGGAACAATAAACAATCGGCATCGAACAATAAACAATCAGCCTAGAACAATAAACAATCAGCGAAGAACACTTAATAATCAGCATAGAATAAAAATAATCGGCATAGAACAAAAACAATCGGCATAGAACAAAAAACAATCGGCATAGAACAATAAACAACCGGCGTAGAACAATAAACAAGCAGCATAGAACAAAAACAATCAGCATAGAACAATAAACAACCGGCGTAGAACAATGACAAGCAGCATAGAACAAAAACAATCAGCATAGAACAATAAACAACCGGCGCAGAACAATAAACAAGCAGCATAGAACGAAAACAATCAGCAAGGAACAGTAAAGAATAGAGAATAGGCATAGAAAAACAAATCCTGAGCCAATAGAAATTTGAGGAACTTGATAAGTTTAACAGAGGGACAATGAGAAGTGCCCGTGTCATCTTGTGAACAGTATTAATAGCTAATTAATAACACTAAACTGTCCAGTAAGTAGATTTGTAGCAGTATTGAAAGTACTTCATTGAAAAATGGATGCGTTGCCTAAATAATGATAATTACCATCAATTGTTCTCTTAAAACAATGTGCGAAAAAGTTACCGTAAATTTACTGGAAGATAGAAGACGTTAATGAACACAAATATTAATGTCGTTTTTCACATAAAATTACCGATAAAATTGAATTTTTGGTATCATAAGTCACTAGCAAGTATATCCACTTACATTGAAAATATTGGAATGCGCTTGCATGAAGTAATATAAAGTCCATAAAATCAATCCACCGCAAATTACAAAATGTGGCTAATAGACAAGAATATTTTGTATATAAATAAGTCAATACGTATGTCACAATTAAACACATCGATGAGAAAGGCACAAATCTGTCATAAAATTATATATTTTCTACGTACTAATAATTAAAATCGAATCGTTAATAACATTTGTTCCCCTTAAGGAGGTGCTCTCCTAAAAACATATAAAAATATCACTACGCCTAAAGTTATTTCCGAAGATGTACCTTGACTTCAAAACAAAACACCTTCAGCTGGCATATCTCAAGAAGCTGCCTGCTTTGAATAATATGAACAACTGACACAGGACGTATGCTTTTCCGGAAACTTCGGGTGTTCCGTGTCAAAAAGAACAAATACTGATCCATTCCGCAGCTCTGCGTCGTATTCATGAAGCTTTCCAACACGTATGCAAATCTAGAGGCAAATTTCGAGACGCTCCGCGCATGGAGTGCAGCCAAAATTGTAGCGCCGAGGTAAAAGAATAGTGAATTTATGCTACAGCCGTTGGTTAGAAAAAGTGCATTGTTTAAAGCTCTGGTGGACTTTGAGATGAAAACTCAGGTGCCTTCTAAAAGAACTTGTTATTAGAATTCTCACTTGATTTATCAAAATTGTTAAATTCTCATAATGAATACGTCAGAAGTAAAAACTTTATAATATTTATCAAAAATGCAACAAGGAAGGAAATAAAATTCTGACAGGACAATGTAAACGGGAATTTCTCATATACAATATTCACAAATTTACATATAGATATAAACATGTATAGCCTTGACGCCTATGAATGATATTACTTTATAGCTATAAATAATGAGAGATAATATCAATAATAAACTAACTGAAATTTCGATCATTTCTTACAACAGCTTTTCTCTTATACGTTCTACCACCAAATATTATTGTTGATATGTATTTTTATGCTAATAAAATGCTGTTTTTCAAGTTATTCATACGCAGTTTGATGAGCTAAAGTTTGACATTAATTAGATTAATTGAATTGAAGCTCGAAATCATCAATTGACTGTATTATTAAACCCATTTTCTGTCATGACCAATACTAATATCTCACAGGAGCTTCATTAGAATTTCAGAACGGCACACAAATAATAATCAATTGAATAAATTTCACCTACACGTTTAAATAAATATATAAGCCATTACCGAAACAATAAAAAAGGAATTTCGCTTGTATGACCAAAGTTAATTGAATGTTGGTGGTGTTTTCCGTAGACCTTGTCCGAAGCATGACTGATGCATACACGGACAGGATCCAATCTTGTTTGCATATGTGAGGTAAATAATTTCATGAAATTTTCTGGAAATCCTTCACAATGGAACAGATTTATTTCAAAGCTCTCAAAAAAATCATCAAACTGTAAAAAATCATAGTATGTTACAGTTTTAGCGATAACATCATATGCAATAATATTTAGAGTTACTCCTTTTCAGAAACCGAATAATAATATTAACGGTTCAACTACAAGCATATTATAAGTAACAACACATAACCATTAATTTTAGATTATGGAGTCACTCCAGTGCGGTAGCCTGAATATGCTGAATGAGTGAATAACAACCAATACGCTGAAGCTTCCTCAATACCTTGACCATGGAATGCATAATACACGCTGAACACAGAGCATGTACTGTATACACTTAATGCAATGAATGAATAGGAAATGCAGTACACAACTACACACTGCATTCAGCCCAACTTCTATACGTTGAATATGCAGGGAAACGCATATAAATTGTACAAGGTATTTACTGCATACAATGAGGAAAATTCAAACACTCCGCATCCAAGATACAAAAAAAAAAACTTTAAGCACAGTAAACACACGTGATATGCTAAACTCACAAGATTCAGTGAATATTCTGAATAAACTGGTCAATCATGGCTGACTACGTAAATTTTATAAAGTGGCTAGGCTATGTATGTATATCAAATAGACGAAATACACTGACCGCACTGAAAAAAGTGGCTACGCTGAATACATCTAATAGACTAAATACACTGACCTCACTGAATAAAAGGGATACGCTGAATACATCGAATAGACTGAATACACAAACCTCACTGAATAAAGCCGTATGCTAAGTACACCAAACAGACCGATTAAATACGGGTGTTTAATGGCCAGAGAATTCATTGAATTAAATTTCAGAATCAAACAGTATTCTTCACATGACGTAATTGGTTGATCAAAATTTCAGGTTTGAGGAAGTAATTTTATTTATTGACGACGTTTTCTCTGTGAAAACATTCATTTTTAGGTTGTAGGAAGAATTTACTAAAGAAATTTTGTTGGAAATAAGTACATTAATTAAACGAGTCCATAAGATACAACATTAAAAAAATATGGAACCGTGAAAATAACTCCGAAACAATCACAAAGCTTAGAAAATCCTTTAATTATGAAATGGATAGTCAATTCGCATAGTTAAATTATATAATTATGAAATGAATAGCCAATTCGCATGAAATGAGTCCAATTCGCATAGATGAAGGCTTCAGCCATCATCGGTCAAAAGACGTCGGGCCGCTGCAAGATGACGATGCTGGTGGGTTCCTCCAGCACAGTGCAAGTGACAGTCTCGTTGAGATTGACGTTTTCAAGAATGTCATGAAGCCAATTGAATTCATCGCATATTTTGAGATGAAGTTGCTCGACTGTAATGCTTTGAGACCTGGGTCTATACTTTCAAAAAAAGTTAAGAGATCGTAAGTTCATCAGCCAATCATTGACGGCCTTTCAAGCCAAATCCACCAATCATAGACATGATAATAGAGCGGAAGTACTTACGTTCACTTAGCGATTTTTAAAAGTATAGGCCCTGGTTTGGTTGCGAGCTTGTCTCAGAAAGCAGGATAAACGGCTGCTCAATGTCGTAGTTAATAATAAGATTACTCCAATGTAATACAAATAATAAAGAAGTACACAACCTTCTTTGAAGCAAAATTTATTGATTCCACCAGACTGTGTTATAGTAAATAGATTTCCCAAATGCAAAACAAAAAAAATGCATGCAAAAATAACACTAACAACACTGAATATACTGAACCCACTAAATACACTGAATATACTGAACCCACTAAATACACTGAATATACTGAGCCCCCTAAATACACTGAATATACTGAGCTCACTAAATACACTGAATATACTGAGCCCGCGGATGAAGTTCGTGTTTGTTCAGAAGATCAGCCGCACAATTTGCCTGATTGCATCGTCGCGCTGAGGAATAAACCTGCGACGTGGTGGTGACGTGGTGGTGACGTGGTGGTGACGTGGTGGTGACTTGGTGGTAACGGGGTGGTAACGTGTTGGTGACGTGGTGGTGACGTGGTGGTGACGTGGTGGTGACGTGGTGGTGACGTGGTGGTGACGTTGTGGTGACGTGGTGGTGACGTGGTGGTGACGTGGTGGTGACGTGGTGGTGACGTGGTGGTGACGTGGTGGTGACGT
>NW_025937046.1:21857-77803 GCF_000764305.2 Hyalella azteca
GGCACAGAGTTTACCATCACCTGGCCCAGAGTTTACCATCACCTGGCCCAGAGTTTACCATCACCTGGCACAGAGTTTACCATCACCTGGCTCAGAGTTTACCATCTCCTGGCACAGAGTTTACCATCCCTTGGCACAGAGTTTACCATCTCCTGGCACAGAGTTTACCATCTCCTGGCACAGAGTTTACCATCACCTGGCACAGAGTTTACCATCACCTGGCCCAGAGTTTACCATCTCCTGGCCCATAGTTTACCCTCATGTGGACCGATTGGTCCCCTCAGTAGCAAGGCTCATAATTCATCCCCGGCCTTGTGCTCCCAAGACTCCCGCAGCCATCAACAGCAATTGTACCTAAAGAGAAGGCCTGTCTTGCTCTGCCTGCCATGATACTTACCGGGGCCAGACACTTGCTAGGACACCTTGTTTCTTTGCAGGAACACCTTCTTGTCTTGCAGGGACACTTCCAGCTGCCAGACACTTGAGACACTTGCTAGGACACCTTGATTCTTTGCAAGGACACCTTCTTGTAGTGCCAGGACACTTCCAGCTGCCAGACATGCTAGGACACCTTGATTCCTTGCAGGGACACCTTCTTGTCGTGCCAGGACACTTCCAGCTGCCAGACATGCTAGGACACCTTGATTCCTTGCAGGGACACCTTCTTGTCGTGCCAGGACACTCCCCAGTGCCAGACACTTGCTAGGATACCTTTATTCTTTGCAGGGACACCTTCTTGTCTTGTCAGGACACTTCCAGCTACTAACACTTGCTAGGACACATTGCTGCTTTGCAGGGAGACCTTTTTGCCTTGCCATAACACTCCCCAGTGTCAGACACTTGCTAGGACACCTTGCTGCTGTGCTAGGTGGAGAACACTTAGTTGAGGACTTGCCAGGATAATTGCCAGTACCAGGTATTTGCTAGTACACTTTGATACTTGCAAGGACACTTCCTGCTGTACCAGGACACTTCCAGGAGTCTGACGCCTGCTAGGACATCCTCCCGCCGTGCCAAGACACTTCCCTGCAGGGCCGCTATTTTTCTTTCAATTGTTGGGCTTAATGCAAAGACAAGAAACTAATTTAACTTTTATTATAGAACTTGATCCAAAGACGGCGTCCAAAGGCTTGATGAAGCAGACGATCAAAGCAAGTACGAACGAGACCAAATTCCAATAGAAGCGCTTGGTTGCGCTATCACTACAGGTTCGTGGATCTTAAAGACAAAGAAACCCGGCCCTATATAACTCTAGAGAAACAAACAAATAAACCTTTGTAGAAAAAACTTTTATGAGCTCACTCAAGTATTGTAGTAAAGTCCTTCAAATTTTCAGTAATTGACAATGAATTAGAATTAATTAAGCAAGGAACTTACACACTATCGAAAATAAGTAGGAAAAGTGAATTTTCGAATTAGGTGACCTGAGGATACAAAAAATATAACTCAGTACTCACTGCAGTGAGTGACAGAGAGCGCATTTTCTCGTCGACGAAAACTTGAGGTCACGGACATATATACGTGACAGACAGACAGACAGGCAGACGGACATGGCGAGCACAATAGTGCATTTTATTCCATAAATGAGAAAATGCGCTAAAAAGAGCGAACATATTCCTTCAGACGTAAATCAGTTAAACGAAAAACAAGAAGTGATAACTCAAGCTTAATTAAGAATATAAATTAGATAGGAATGGCTTCATGTACAGTCCTTCCTGTACAACAATTACATGTCTGTTGCCACCGCTAAGTCAGACTGTCATCAACCTCATTTACAAACCCATACCTATCGATAAGTACGGAGAAAAGGAACACTTGAGTAACAACACAAGAAATTTGGAAATTTCTAACGCAATGAACCTTCAATTTAGTCAAAGTTACACCCCTCAGTAACAGGGAAATTTCTCGGCATTACCGGACACTTAACTCCCCTGAAATAATACTTTCTTAAGTGATACTTCCTTAACTTTCTGAACACTTCACTCTGGTGCCCGGAAAGTTCCATCTGGGCCGTCACTTATATCTCAATTCCACAAAATTTTAAACGCAGAAGAGATAAACTTTCCTTCCGATGCCATGGAAGTTACCTCCATTCCCAGTATATTACAATACCTCAGCATAGAGACATTCCTCCTTCTCAATTGTAACTTCAATTATTTATGATAACTGAAAACTTTTGTCCATTGTAAAATTATTTCCGGTCCTTGAAAATTTTCTTCACAAACATTTCAAACTTTGATTTCGGTGCCTAAAACCCCCTTTAAAAGCCCCAGAAATTGTATTTGCTGTGCTTCGAAACTTGCGTTATACTTCCTGATAACTTCCGTCCCAGCCTTGTAAGAACTTCCATCTCAGGGCCTAAAAAGTTCGTTTCCATGCGCCCGTCCATAGAACTTTACTTAACGAGCCTCAGAACAATTTTTCCTGCGCCTGAATGTTTCCTTTACCAAGTGCTTCGTTTTATCTTTAATATTTTTCGGAAAATAAAATTCTTCCGCTCGTATTTTAGTATTGTTACATATAATTATCTACTGAGTGCATTGACATTCTTCAATATTTGTACAAATAATGAATCGATGTTTTACTTCCGCCAAGCAGGCAACTGATCACCCTGCAACCAACTGATCACCCTGCAACCAACTGATCACCCTGCAACCAACTGATTACCCTGCAGCCAACTGATCACCCTGCAGCAGACTGATCACCCTGCAACCAACTGATCACCCTGCAGCCAACTGATCACCTTGCAGCCAACTGATCACCCTGCAACCAACTGATCACCCTGCAACCAACTTATCACCCTGCAGCCAACTGATCACCCTGCAGCCAACTGATCACCCTGCAACCAACTGATCACCCTGCAGCCAACTGATCACCCTGCAGCCAACTGATCACCCTGCAACCAACTGATCACCCTGCAGCCAACTGATCACTCTGCAGCCAACTGATCACCCTGCAGCCAACTGATCACCCTGCAGCCAACTGATCACCCTGCAACCAACTGATCACCCTGCAACCAACTGATCACCAAGTCTTGTACTTCATCGCCATCAACGTCGTGTAGTTCATCGTGAGTTGAAAGAATTAGCTTTCAACAGAACAGAATTGCAAACACTATGTTGCTTATGCTATAACTTCCAGTTCTGCGTCAAAAATAATGTTATATGTCACGTATATAGGTGATAGGTAAGAAAGTAATTTTGACTTGTTACACTCTTTGTTTGAGAAATTTTACTTTAGTCTTAAAAATAAAACTTGCTTTCACACTAAACTCACTGCCTTATTCTTTCTAATGTTCTGAATAAAATGTTATACTGTGTCTATATATTTTCTATCATTTACCCCTTCTCGAATTTGCACTTCGTTTAGTTCGTTCTCTCCCCATTAATCTTTAACTCTTTCACAAATATCGCTCGATTTATCCCGCCTAATCCCCATCGTTATGACCACAACCAAATCTCTTGACTCGAGCTCGAGCAGAGCCGGCAGAAGCGTCTCTGATTTAGTCCACAAACAAAGCACTTCATCCGGGCTGCGTAATGCATCTCTGCTCCAAGTGTCTCCGCTGCATTAGTCGTTGGAATGATGGATGTACAGAGACCTTTGTCATGGTTGCCAGGCAATGCTGCGGCCACCAAATCATGATGGAAGACCTGCCGTACGTCTGGCAGCGAGTGCTGAAGTGACGTGCCGTACGTCTAGCAGCGAATGCTGAAGTGAAGTGCCGTACGTCTGGCAGCGAATGCTGAAGTGAAGTGCCGTACGTCTGGCAGCGAGTGCTGAAGTGACGTGCCGTACGTCTAGCAGCGAATGCTGAAATGAAGTGCCGTACGTCTGGCAGCGAATGCTGAAGTGACGTGCCGTACGTCTGGCAGCGAGTGCTGAAGTGAAGTGCCGTACGTCTGGCAGCGAATGCTGAAGTGAAGTGCCGTACGTCTGGCAGCGAATGCTGAAGTGACGTGCCGTACGTCTGGCAGCGAATGCTGAAGTGAAGGGCCGTACGTCTGGCAGCGAATGCTGAAGTGAAGTGCCGTACATCTGGCAGCGAATGCTGAAGTGAAGTGCCGTACACACAACCTCATGTTTACCGAAAAAACTGATGATAATGTCCTTACGGAACTTGAGGAAGAATTTAAAATGTGTGACGAGTACGATGAAAAATTCTTCAATGCGTAGTTGAAAGTGGAAGCAGCCTTGTCGTTCCAAAATCACTTCGCTTCGCAGTCACCGCCACTGTCAGAAATCGGCAGCACGGCCAAGATAAGGTCGTACAAGTTACCCAAGATTGAATTAAAAGTGTTCGATGGGAACTTACTAGAATGGCTTGGATGGTGGGCGCAGTACGCTAGAATCCATGAAGATAAGTCGCTGGACGACAGCGTGAAGTTTGGATATCTTCTGTAGGGACTAAAGGATGGAAGTACCGCCAAACAAACGGTAGAATATGCTACCCACCCACGGCAGAAAATTATAGCAAAGCAATTACAGCATTAAAAAAAAGATATGACTGGCCATTGGGGAGAGTCAAGGAACTTATCAAGGGAACTGATGGAATGGTGCGCACTATAAGGCTGAGTATGTTGCTGGCACCATACTGAGACCGCTCCAGCGTTTGTACCCTCTATAGAGTTGCCCGATGTGGCTGTAGCTCCTGTGTACGATAAATCAAGAGGAGTGGTTGAGGGAACGTAAGCTCAAGATCAAACAACCGACGAGGAAGGAGCTAAAACCACAGAAGAAACTCGGAGATCAAGATTTGGACGGCATTTGATTGCAACTAAGATGCTCAATTTATGAAATTATGTTTATTTTTGTATGTTATTCACGTTTGGTTCATAATTTGGTGGGAGGATGTGGGATTCATTTGTTTGTATTTTGGAATTTGGAGAATCGAAATAATGTTAGATATTTCGATAGCCCAATATTTCTTTCTTCGCTCGGAATTTTGGTGTCAATGCGTTTTCGTAGCCAGTTTACCGCCCGTAGCTCTTATTTCCAGTCGAAATCGATTTTCATGATGGCAAAATTTTAACGTTGCAAGTGACAATTATAAACTCGATGGTCAACTTTTGGGAGGCTTGAAAATTTGAGTGAAATAAAGTAAATAATTAGTGTAAATCAGTTTTGTATCCTCGACGACTGACTAATTATTATAACACGATCTTTTGGAGTCATAGCACCCAGTGTACCAACGAAGTTTTGATGAAGACGCTGCTGGTAAAGGTACAAAGCACAGAATCAAGCCAACCACAAACAGTGAGACTATTATTCGATGAGGGAAGTCAAAGGAGTTCCATAACCTCATCCTTGGTGAAACAATTAAGGAGTCAGCCCGTGGGAGAAGATGTATCCAGGGACGTGCTTGCGGATGGCAGCGTTACTCCATTTAGAAAAACCTTCCGTCATAATGTGACCATCACGGGAATGGACGGAAAGGGAAAGATGTAAATAATACTACGGGAAAAGAATAAGTTGGGAGGAGGCATTCCTCGTGTGCCAGCAGGCTTGTTAGCAGAAAGGCTTGAGAAACACGGAATCCACGTCAGTGACATGATAACCAATTACGTAAAACGGAGAGATATTGATATTATAATTGGATCAGATTATGAAGCTCATGTGAAGAGTGGTGCACGCGTGGATTTGGGTAATGGCCTTGCGGCGTGGGGGACAAGATTTGGATGGACTGTTAGCGGCCCCGTCAGTGAGTCCCAAGGTTAAACCACTATAGACATGTTTTGCGCCAAACAAGAAATCTCAAAACTGTGGGATTTAGAGTCATTGGGCATCAAAGATCCCATTAGCAAGTTAAGTTAAAAAGAAGAGGAAACAGAAGTCATCGTTGCTTTTCGTGAGACCACACAGAGAAATGAAGAAGGACGATATACAGTCAACCTCCCATGGAAAGCCAAGCCGGTGGACTTACCTAATAACTTTTTCATTGCTAAGAAGCGTCTGGAGTCCACAACAATAAAACTGAAGAGTAAGAATTTATTCTCACAGTACAATCATATATTCTTGGACTGGCTGAAGGAAGGATTTATTGAGGAGGTGATTGAGGACAAACATGCTGGTGGACACTACCAACCTCACCATCCAGTGTTCAAGGAGAGTGATACAACCCCAGTACGTCCAGTTTTTGATGCCAGTTGCAAGTCAAAAGGAAACCCGTCACTTAATGATTGTTTGTTCAAGGGTCCAAATTATATGGAACTTCTTCCGACTATTTTAATGAGGTTCCGAGAAAACTGTATAGGTGTTGTGGCGGACATAAAGAAGGCATTCCAAATGATAGAAGTGAAGGAAGAGGATTGGGATTATTTGAAGTTTCTATGGTGGGAGAATGAAGGCAAGAAGACAAAGACTTACCGTCATGCTAGAGTCATCTTTGGAGTTAATAGTAGCCCATTTCTTCTCGCTGCAGTCCTCGATTTACACCTCTCTTCAATTAAGGAGAATGATGACATTGTGTCCATGTTGAATAAATCCCTGCATGTCGATAATCTTGTGACGTCAGTGAACAATACAAGTGAAATGGATAGGACAAGGATCATAGCTACGGATATTCTGGAAGAAGCAAAGATGGAGTTGAGACAGTGGGAGTGCAATTTGTTAAGTAACAGGTCCACATCACGCTTCGCATGGTCAGTGGATGATGGCGGCTCACATACCACAAAGGTCCTAGGATAAGTTTGGGATAAAGAANAATTCAGGAGAATGATGACATTGTGTCCATGTTGAATAAATCCCTGTATGTCGATAATCTTGTGACGTCAGTGAACAATACAAGTGAAATGGACAGGACAAGGATCATAGCGCGTTTCGTAGACAGTATACCTGCCGTGGCTCTTATTTCCAATCGAAATCGATTTTCACAATGGCAAAATTTCGACGTTGCAAGTGACAAAACAAATTCAATGGGGAACCTCCGGAGAGGCTTGAAATTTTGAGTGAAATAAAGAAAAATAATTAGTGTAAATCAGTTTTGATATCCTAGACGACTGACTAATTATTATAGCAAGATCTTTTGGAGTCAGATCAAAGCAGAAGAGTTTTTAACTCGTTGTGAACACCGGAATTGTGAACTGAGGTCGGGTAGATCCTGAATAGCAATCCAAGATTCAACACCTGCCGTACGTCTGGCAGCGAGTGCTGAAGTGAAGACCTGCCGTACGTCTGGCAGTGAATGCTGAAGTGAAGTGCCGTACGTCTGGCAGCGAATGCTGAAGTGAAGTGCCGTACGTCTGGTAGTGAATGCTGAAGTGACGCACGCGGTCTCCTCGGATCACTTCAAAGCTCCTTTATTTTACCTTTAAAAACGAATAGGGGATATTTATGTTTTGCTACTTTATGACTGCAAAAAAACGATATGATTGATTTATATTGTTACATTAGTTCAGCAAATAACGATGAGATTTGTTTATTTTGTTACTTTTTTCTGCAAAAGGAGAAAATATTTGTTTGTTCTGCTACATTAGTTCTGTAAAAAACAAAGATATTTATTTGTTTCGCAACATTATTCTAGTAAACAACAATGAAATTTGTTAAATTTTTACATTACATCCGCAAAATGCAATAATATTTTTTTGTTTTGTCACTTTAGGGCTGGTAACAGCGTGGAATTTTGCGAGTTATATTACTTGAGCTCGGCGAACCGTAATCAGATTTACATGTTTCGTTGATTTAGTATTACAAACAGCAATGAGATTTTTTATTTTAGGTTTGTAAACAATACTGAGATTTGATTGTTATATTACTGTAGCACTGCAAGCAGCGATGATATTTGTTTGTCTAGTTAATATATTTCTTCAACAGCAATATATAATTTTGTATAATCCTTGTTTTCAGTTTACGTAAATAAAATTGATATCTTACTGCAGGTTAGCTTCGGTTCTGATCAGTTAACTCGGTTAACAGTACGAAGAAATTGAAATCCCTCAAGTAACCAAGACAAAAAGATTATTCAGTTTCTTCATTCCTATGTCTAAGCATTAGAGAATCAAGATTTTTTCTACTAGTAAATACATAACCTATTTAACCCGAGCAAGAGATATTTTATTTGACTAATTACTATCTGATCTATATAAATGATGGCACATGTTTCACGAATTTAAGCGCAGCTAAAGCTATTTAAAAAAATTCCCTATTCGTAGTACGCAATCGTGAGAGTTATATGCTCATTGAGAACTTCATCTGATACACCACAATGTAACCCATCCATGTTTTATATAAAGAATACTCGTCAATAAACGAGTAAATCGTATATATAAAATATGTACGCATCCAGTTTATTGTAAAGTTTCCCCTTCAACTGACTAAATCCAAGCACTCGTAATATTCATTGTAGGAAGTCGGAGCTAAGTGAATCTTGCACGAAGTCTTTGTGGCTTAGTGAAGCCGTGCGCTCGGGTTCGCTTGTAACGTCTAGGAGACGTCACAATTAATCTTAGAACTTAGCAAATTCTAATTACATCTTGGAAGCAAAAATGTCAGATGAAACGTTGATTCAAACTCTGCTTAGTCCTTGAGCTTGAGTTTTAAATGTTGACAGTCCTTGTAAGGCAGTTTCTGTGAGCTCTAATTGCTCTAAAGAACATCGTGGATTGTGGTAAACAACATCACAAGGGCTGCTTTTGAGAGAAAATTTTATTGTATTACTTCATGAAAATACTCCAAGAATTAAGAATCAAAGCACGAAGAGGTAGTGCATTAATTTAATCTGTTTCATTAAAACCGCGCTTCAGATAAATTCAAACATACATTCAAGTGTCGACATAAAGCAAAAACGGAATCTCAATGCAAAAGATTTTATATTCTACAAAATGCTCGAAATATTTCGCACTTATCTTTACAATTCATCCATCATATAGCATCCAAACAGTAATTACCTCTTATTCATTAGTTGTTGTCTGAATTGAATAGCGATACCATGTGTTAAAAAGTAGGGTCGGTACTGCATTTTGGCTCCAATGATATCGGCTAATGGTTCATCAGGCAAGATTTGCCATAGAATTTTTCAGCGAATGCCGTCTCTGTCAAATTTACCTGGAATATTTTCTTACAATTTCGCGACTTGTGATTAAAGGAACTCCTCACTACCAGAATGCCTACTTCTTTTTGTTATCGTGAATGCGCAAATGAAAACAACATGAATTTTTACAGTATTAGAGTCGATATGATCACTTTGCAGAAGAAACAGATTAAATAAAGAGGAGGTATGAAAGATTTCCTTGAGTTATTATAACTGTCGACTCAGTCAATTATAACCTTAGCAGCCAATGTTATAGCAATCACAATATATTTTAGGTAATTGCGATTTTATTTTTCTAGATAATTAAAAATTTGTTTTAAAAAAAACATGAAGAAAACGTTTCTATTGTTTCAATTGGTAACTATGTTCAACAATAATATGAAAAATTGCACTTCAACAACAATGATCAATTTTATAATACAGAACTGGCGTTTTCACAATATTATGCCAAAACGTTCCAACAAAAACCAGTCACAAACCGAGATGAACACAATATCAATAGATTCCTCGTACCTGGAATAACGTGGGGGCGCATGTGTTAACATTCTATTTCATTAGTGTACAGTTCCATTGACGCTTTGTTGCATGCCAATTTAAATGAAGAGTCATTCATCTCACTCGAGCCTCGGTCTTTGATGCACACTCCTGCCGTGCAGAGAGCTGCGCAAACGCTCGCTGGTACAGCACTCTCTGGCTTTCCATCTCGAGAGGCTAACCTCTTCGCATTTAATAAATTCTTACCGCGTACCTGTTCATAAATTCAGCTGAGTCTTTCGAGTTTATTTGGTGATGGTCCTGTATATTATTATTATTTCAGTAAGTGTGCATTTTGTTAGGAGCTTAATCAATACTTTTCTCTTAAAACTCTTAATAAATTCTTACCGCGTACCTGTTCATAAACTCAGCTGAGTCTTTCGAGTTCACTTGGTGATGGTCCTGTATATTATTATTTCAGTAAGTGAGTATTTTGTTAAGAGCTTATTCAACACTTTACTCCTAAAACTCGTAATAAATTTTTGCCGTGTAGCTGTTCATAAACTCAGCTGCATCTTTCGAGTTCATTTGGTGATTGCTCTCTGCATTATAATTCAATTTAGCGACCAGGTAGTTTGTTTAAGACTTTTCAAGATTCTTCTCTTGATACCACATTTTTCATTACCTTCCTATGTTGTGTGGTTCTATCCCAGCACAGTATGGCTTCTTTCCAGTGAGGGCTCTACATTATTACCTGGCTTTTTAATGAAAAAGGTTTAAGCCCAGTCTCTTTTAATTTGGAGCTCATTTACCAACTCTAATCTTAATTGAAGTTCATAATTTTTCCTTCTCCTTCAAACTTGTTTAAGAGACTTTTACTCTGCATACACAATTTATTGTGCGCTTTCACTGTTTAAAAGTAATTTAATATCGGAATTTTTTAAATTCCATGTGTAATAAAGTAATATTTAAAAAAAAAGTTTCCCATTGTCATATTTTCAACGTTTATCTGCATAAAATAAGGATTAAGATGGGTCAAGAGCAGTCACTGAAAGTTCGAGCAGAAAATTTGCTGGGAGTAAATCTTTGATCAATGCAAAGAATTACTAATGGAAACGACTTTAAAACAGCCCATAATTCAGTGTTCATTGAGGGTGAAATTTTGAATTGTATCCTACGAAAGAAACGATTTCACGCTGCATCCACTGGCTAGCACACAGCTTTAATCAAACATTCAACACAATCAGCGGAGTTCGTGGCTACAATGCCAAAACGTACTAACACAGAAGACAATGAATGAAGACGTTGCGTCTCTGTATAAAGGACAATGAACCGGCAGCAGAAAACAAAAGAAACTCCTTTGATTGTGCTTACCTTCTCAAAATATTGAGGTAATCATGCAGAATATCGTAACATCTAATCGCTTTTGGTGCGCTGAGAATCAGACTTTACTTGTATTAGCCAATACATGAACTTTGAAGCTCACATCACAGGCTTGTCTGCCGAGATTCTTGCTTGATTGTTGTGGTCCTCTGATCAGTAATATTTTTGCAAAATTTATTCATTTCGAGTTTGCCCCCGTAGTTTCATTAAGTTGCGATGAACCGATAGCTTAAAAGGCTACAGCAGGTCAATCGAGGCTCTGATTGGTTGACTCAGCCACCCTGTCGTCATCGCGGTCGATGTTTCTGTGTAGGGGCTATGAATGACGATGCTAAATGAAGGAAAATTGCTACTTCATCCTGAATGTTTGATACGTTATTCATTCACCAATGTGACATTCAATAGAAATAAGGAAAGATCTTTTTAAATTTCCAGTTAAAGTCTTTCGGCGTAATCAGGATGAACGATATTTTAGAACATTTATTTTACGAAGACTAGTAATCATTGCAGCCAAAGTTGATGCGGGTTGCTCGCACAAGAGGTAATAAGGGTTAATATATTTTATAATTATGCATGATACTAATTGATGCACTTGGTATTCACCATTTGCCCGGTTCCATGATTACACGCGTGTTTAACTCATGCAATTATTATCAATTTCAACATCAATTATCAATAATGCGCTTATATTATTTATAAAATAAAATAATCTTAAAAACAGTCTCGGCTAGATGAAGGATAATCACTGATAACCATATCGTTAATATCTAAGTCGTTACTGATCGCTGAAAATAATCAAAGTATTATTTTAATTTATTTGTAATCATGTGTAGTCGTACAAGCATCTTGATGGTAATAATTAAAGCCTTATTTAACTTCTCTCTAATCTTATAAAGTCTTACAAACATCCTGATGATAATATTCATAGTAATATTCAATTTCTCTGTGATCCTATAAAGCCATACAAACATCTGGATGATAATAATCATTGTATTATTTAATTTTCTTTAATCATATAAAGTATTAAAAACATCCTGACGATAATAATCAGAGTAATATTTAATTTTTTTCATCATATAAAGTCGTAAAAACATCCTGATGATAATAATCATGGTAATATTTAAGTATTTTTAATCATATAAAGTCGTAAAACCACTAGCGACCATGGCTGCGGTGGCCGTTATGGCGACAGTTCATGTGTGTAATTACGGAGTATGGAGATTGTGTTGCTGCATGCGCTCATTTTCTCGATTGTTCGCCATATTTTTAATGACAATTTCAGCAACAATATTCCCTCCAAGAAATTTTATGAAAAAATTGGCGTTTCGTGGTTTTATTTTAGCTGAGATACTTAGCAATATTAAATAGGAATTACGTAAATTTTTTTGATATTTTTGAACCTAAATGTGCTCCTGAGTTTTAATTTAAAACTTCCATTTAAAAATTTGGTAATCCTTTTTGCAAACTGATTGACTTTCCTTATTATTCAACGTATCCCCTGAATTAAGCGCTGTACTGATTATCTGTTTTTATTTATTTATTTCAAGACACTAGCGTTACTTCGTTGAATTTAAATGGAAAATTTGATACATTGTGTCACTTCTTCCCGTTTTTATAAGTTTCTAATACGAGTTATTATTTCTCAACATTTGGCTACCATAGCCTGCAAGAACTACCTTCTGAAAGCATTACGAATGAAGATTGTTCATTTTACTGCACCCGTACATTAAATTTGATTAAATAACACTATCGTACTATATTTCGTTTAATCAACTTCAGAAACCATATCATAGCATAGAATATGCTCAAAAATTAATCGTGCCTCAAATAATTAGTCCGTTCAATATACCTAAATCGAGCCACTATAAATGCATTAAAGATGTACATTTTTCACTACAATTTGTCGATTAGTTAGATTCCTTAGTACATGAATGCGTTTACCGCATTAACAGCGAGTAATAATTTGCCAATCCTTGTTAATCTAATGTACAGTAACCACGGGAGACCGTCCCTCCAACTCGCTCTTTACTTCGACAACTGTAGACCGTCCCTCATAAATCGCTCTTTAATTCAACTGCAGGAGACCGTCCCTGATAATTAACTTACACTTTAATTCGACTACTGGGGTCTGTCCCTCATAATTTGCTCTCTAACGCGACTACTGTGGACTGTCCCACATAAGTTTCTTTATAATTTAACTACTGGGGAACGTCCCTCAAAACTCGCTCTTTAATTTAACTGCAGAAGACCGTCCCTGATAACTTACTCTTCAATTTCCTATCGCAACTTATAATATCTGCCGCTGATGATGAATTTACCCAATCAGATGAAGCCTAATTTTGGTCCCGCAATGTAAAATATAAAATTTCTGTTTCAGGATCACTCCTATGGGGATAAGTAAAAAAAAGTTGTTTGGAAGCAGGAACACATTCGAGAAGGATGATCGGATATTGATATACTTTATATATTTTAGTTCAAATTCGATCAGGATATCCCAAATGCAATAATCTCGGTCAATTTCCGGTGGTGATTTAACCCGAATAAAAATTGAGGGCGAAGCATCGATGATGATAATAGGTGGCGATGGTAGATTATAGGTGGCTTAATGATGGGTGGCCACATCTGCTAAAAATCGACAGTAAAACACCAATAAATCGAGAGGGTGGTAGGTAAAGGTGGCGGTTATCGAGGAATCGTCGATGATTTATATAGTGTCTGAACCCTCGATGGCGCATTGCAAGCAAATCTTTTGTAAGCCATCGTTAACCATTTGTTCTAACAGAGCAGTGCACGAATGAATTAGTCACTGAAATTTATTCAACGAGTAAAGGAGTTTTTGGGCTGCATGGCAGTCGACATCAAGACGAAATCATGACTACGTTCTGTGTGCTTGGCTTGCAAGATTTTGATTCAAGTAAATTTAGCGTGAATTCGATAGGCACGAGTATAAAACTGACAGACAGAAGAAAGATGTTTAAAAAATTTCCAAGCCAAAGTTAAGCCACTGGGCATGTATCGGACTGCTCCTGGTAAATTGTCCACGGAAAAATGAAAAATGTTGTCGTTAATAATACAGTTTTATAATATACGACGGCGAATTTAATTTTCATATTCACCCGATGTATTGCGTAAATTTATTGCGAATTGCGTATGCGCTACCTTGCTGTATATGAAATATTGCGAAAAATTGAGACTGATATATGTATCATTAACCCTCTACCGCCTGGCACGAGTAACCGGAGCAATATTGTCACACAACCTACCCAAAAAGGTTGCGTTGCTAGTGAGCGCAAAATGACTTGCACTGATGGTTGCCGCCAAGTACGACAAATTTAAAATGTTCTCTGTTGCGTACAAACTTCCTTAGGTTGCTACAATCAAGAGTTTACGTATAATTTAAGTTGAAATTTAAGTTCCCGGAGAGTGACATACGGCGGTAGAGGATAAAGTATAATTTGTATGGATCGATTAAGTGTGTTTCATAATATTTATAATATTCTAAAGGTGCCGCAGCCACGTTAATGTAGTCGACAGCCGCTCGGCATCTCTAAAGCTCAGCGAGCGCTTCGAGTAAAGTACACAAACGTTCATATGTTCATAACTGGCTGGAGCTTCTCTCCTACTGACCTTGATCATGCCCTGCTCGGAATGTGTGTTTCCCGGGTAATTTTCTCCTCAAAAAAGTATCCTCTTTATGCAGAAAGGTACGAGTGAAAAGTCGGTTTTCTATCGCTTACTTCGATAGTGAAATTTCATTATTAAATAAAAATTTGCTTACATTATCAAATAATTATTTTGAGTTTAAGTTTACATTTCTAATAGAGTGATCTGGGTATCTTTCCCATGCAAAAGTTTATAGATAATGGTAGAGCAAAATAGTGTCACGAAGTGGTGAAGTTATTACACGCTTAACATTTCAAAATCATCGTATGATATCAATTCCTTATTCACGCAAAAATATTTTTGGTGAAAATATTTCGAATCGAACCGCTGTCAAAATTGGTGTGATATTCACATTATGAAACTTCGATACTTGTCACGCATTTTCTTGGGGCGTTTACTCTGAGCTGACCCATCGTTCGTTATGGAAAAAACGAAGTTTCTTTCAGCGGCTGTTTTCTCGAATAAAGCAACATGCTTGGGCGATTAAAATGGCTATTGGAACCATCTAATCATCACGGTGGTAACATTAACTTCTGTCATTTGATGTAATTAGTACTTAAATATTTCAATTAAGTATCTTAGAATAACTCGAGTGCCAACTCCTCTCCGATGGCTCAACGGTAGAGTCTTGGCTTCGCGCGGGAGATGGGAGTTCGAATCCTGGAGGCAGTTACTTTCCTTTAAGGCGGTTTCTCACGAGATATGTGTATGGAACTGTATTAATTTGTTCCTGCTACATGTCTGACATTTTTACTTGTACTTCCATGTTGGATGTGCATACGTATTCCTCAGAATGTATGATCACAAGAAGCAATATCAGTAAATCCCAATGCATCGGATTTGAAACTCAGAAAATTTTCATCGACTTCATCTTAAAGATGGCCGTCGGTGGCTCAAAGATGCGGTACCGTTGCCAATAGATAGTTTCTGCATACAGGGGGAACAATTTTTCGAGTAGGGTGGCCATCGGCTGGTTATAGGTGGAACATAGGCCAGACACTACATCGATTCGCCATCGGTGCTCCACCTATAATTTCCACCTATAGCCACCAATAATCATCGATGCTCCACCAATAATTTTTATTTGGTAATTTCTTATTTTTTTATTATTTTATTTTTTTATTATGTGGGATTGGTCTTTCCACATAATAATCGTTCATTTTTCGCTCACAATGAGATCGAAGATGCGGATCATTATAACAGCCGTTAAGCTATTATACAACACGATAACTAGCTTGTAGCGATAAATGATAATAAAACGACAACAAAATTTTATTCATGTTTTTTTACATCTGTCCTTTGTACTAAAATTACGTGTTGTAGATGAGCAAGATCAAAATTCTGTTACAAATAAGGATCTTTGTCGTAATTTTGTTCTAGATTAATGACAGCAAATGTTCAAACTTCACAAAGACTGCGCCTGAAACTTCGCCGATTTAGTTTTTGCTCCAATGGCCTGAAAAATTTAATATATCTTCCTGGCTAGCTACACCTGTTGCTACACCTGCTGCTACACCTGCTGCTACACCTGCTGCTACACCTGTTGCTATACCTGCTGCTATACCTGCTGCTACATCTGCTGCTACACCTGCTGCTACACCTGCTGCTACACCTGCTGCTACACCTGCTGCTACACCTGCTGCTACACCTGCTACTACACCTGCTGCTACACCTGCTACAGCTTTCATGCCTCACGTCAAGCCTCTGACTGCTTCAAACCCTTGACAAAAATCATGGACGTGTTACAGGCGGCCACCAATCGGCCGGCGCAATGCCGCCCTTAATACTGCTAAGCAGGAGCAATATATTCAGGCCAGAGACGCCCGTAGGATTAGCATAGCGGTGTAAATTTACATAAAATATTCAGCCGTAGCCTTCAATGTCGTCTTATCCGCCCCAGCGAGGATGAAACCTGCGCGCGGGCGTCAGTGAAAACTTCTTAGACTTCGAAATACTCAATGCGTTACCTAAAATATTATAGCGATACATATAGGAAATAGGGAATAAGGTAAAGAAATATTCGGTTAAATTACATGAAATAAATTAGGAATTCGTTGATTGTGAATGCGAACGGCGCTCGAAGTTAAATATTTCCGAACGGCGAAATTCAGCAACATGGAGGCACTACAAAACGGTCTGCTCAGTGCCACATGGTCTGCTCAGTGCCACATGGTCTGCGCAGTGCCGTTTAGTCTGCCAGTGCAGCGCAGTCTTCATCCCAATCTCCCCCAACAAACAAGTGCACCGGCATCATAACAAGGGGCTTTTTAAAAGGCGATGATGTTTTATTAAGATTTTTCGAAAACGCCGAAGGGATTTATAGAGCGCGGGTGTTTCCCTAACATCCATCCCCGCTTTATTCCTATTAAACCGACCTCAGGGCCCCGCTAATGAAGCTCTTAAGTGTTGGCAAGAAACCGAATATTTGATTGAGGTGAACCCCGAGTTTGGCTTCGTGATTAATTTGATATTACCGTTAATAGTGCGAGCTCCGTGGTGAGACCTTATTTAATTACGGATTTTTCCCAGCGTTCGAAAGTTTGTGAGGGGTTGTGGAGTTATTTCCTTTAATATTGCGTTGCCAACGAAATTATCTGAAGACTTTTGAACAAGTTATACTCATTAGTCGGATCGAGAATTCAGGACATAAGATAAACCAGTTAATTTGATACTCTTTCAGAATGCAAGCTCAAAACATTGCGCTAGTTCGTAATTCAAAAATTTCAAACAACATAAATTTAAAACTAAAGTTTATATTTTTTAACTTTATAGATTCATGCGGCTATTTACCTTGCTGCTCGTATTGACCAATAAAGAAGAAGGTATTGGCTGATCGTACATTATATCACGAAAAAAATCTAGACATGATCAAATTTAAATTTGTTACCAAGGAAAACTTAATTTGTTTGTTTTCAAAATTCATGTTAGTGAGTTAATGGCTTCGTGAGTATGATTTATTACTTTTGAAATCAGAAATTCTCTACAACAGGTAAATGATAGAAACATGCATTTGATGGTCGCTCCTCGTCAAGCAAGACAAGCATTTGTGCAATGGTATGAACCACCGAATATTGGTGTGCTGCCACACTGCAGCCAATTTAATTATAAATTTTTTTATATATTAGGCCGATTTTACTTGAAGAAGTTGTGACTGCCATGAGCCAACATAGCGAGACATCAATCATCCCAATCATTCATTTGCCAGACATTATTTGTTTAAAAATGTACAGAAAAAAATTACAAGAGTTTTGCTCTATCCACAAACACCCAAAATAAAATATTTCTAATTCAAAGACGCGCCACAAAAGCTTGCCGACGTCGCGAAACAAAAGCACGCCAAAGACGCGACACAAAAATTCACCAAAGACTGCGCCACAAAAGTACGCCAAAGACGCGCCACAAAAGCACGTCAAAGACGCGCCACAAAAGCTTTCCGACGTCGCGAAACAAAAGCCGCCAAAGACCGCGCCACAAAAGCACTCCAAAGACACGCCACAAAACTCACCAAAGACACGCCACAAAACTCACCAAAGACACGCCACAAAAGTTCGCCAAAGACACGCCACAAAACTCACCAAAGACACGCCACAAAAGTTCGCCAAAGACACGCCACAAAACCTCGCCAAAGACACAACACAAAAGCACATTAAAGACGCACCACAAAAGCACGCCAAAGACACGTCACAAAAGTTTGCCAAAGACCGCCGCCATCAGGGAAAACGTCACAAAAATACCCCCGGCATGGCGCTAGTCTTAAAGACGCGATTTAGGCGTAACTGCGCTGCATTAACGGCTAACTAGACGGCGACGCTGCGTCTATTTACTGATGGTAATCTTGCCTTGTCTTGGACGGCTGGGAAACGCACGGAGAGTTTTTTCTCACACAATCCGAGTTAGTGAGTTTAGTGAACATTTCGTGAGGAAAACAAAACAATTTGGTGGTAATTTCTTTCTTTGCTCGGCGGAGACATTGACTATCGTTAACGCTGCTTTTTGGATGAATTCATTCATTAATCAATAAATATAATAAATAAATAAAAAGTCAGGCAACTAAATAAAAAAGCCAGGCAAATAAATAATCTGTCAGTAGAAAAAAAAATTAAAAAACTTTTTTGCTAATGAAATAATCAGTCACTGCGATAAATATTAGTAGAAAAGTCTTTATCTTAATATTTTAGTGACTTGAACTTATTCAATACGAAGTTGACTTTGCCCACATTATTATGTCATATATATAGATATATCGTACTGATTGTTGTAAATTATTTCACACTAGCAGGTTAGCCCAGCGTTGCTGAGGATTTATAATTGCTGCTATTTTAGTGTACCGATATCCCGAATGATATCCTACCCGTAATACTTAATCCATTATTAGTAATAACTCTTAAATATTGCAACTACATGAAGAGCTCTTCAACCAATATTATACAAGGATAATCGGATTCCCATTTTACTCTCAGTTTAGAAAACTATTTAGCTCCTTTGATATAAAAATTACATTTGCCAATTATAATATCAAACGAATATTTCTAATTCAAAGACGATACCACAAAAGCTCGCCAACGACGTGCCCCAAAAACTCGCAAAAGATCGAACAAAAGATTTCCATTTTTGATCCAATTTTGACATGGTTACCTAAGAGAAAATGTACAGATGCAATGAATAAAACGAAATAAAATGCGATATAAATCTATGTTGTCTGACACTAACGCAATTTTAATGTAAACTTACGATCACTCAGCAGCCTTGGCGTTTCCCCCGCGTTCCTGACCATCATTCGGCAGACGTAACGTTTCCACCGCGTTTCTGACCATCATTCAATAGACGTAACGTTTCCACCGCGTTTCTGACCATCATTCAATAGACGTAACGTTTCCACCGCGTTTCTGACCTTCATTCAGTAGACGTAACGTTTCCACCGCGTTTCTGACCATCATTCAGTAGACGTAACGTTTCCACCGCGTTTCTGACCTTCATTCAGTAGACGTAACGTTTCCACCGCGTTTCTGACCATCATTCAGTAGACGTAACGTTTCCACCGCGTTTCTGACCTTCATTCAGTAGACGTAACGTTTCCACCGCGTTTCTGACCATCATTCAGCAGGCGTAACGTTTCCTCCGCGTTCCTGACCATCATTCAGCAGGCGTTCATTAATGTGTCGGAGGAATTAAGCACCAAGGCTCAAGACTTCGCCTTAATTCAGCCTGTGCGCTCGTCTTCTCGGCGTTTAATTTACGGCGCAGGCCTCCGCTGCAAATGGAGGAGTCCTGTTGCCGTACGCCTCACTTCTCGATAACTTATGGATCCTTGAGGACCTTGGGGACCTGAGGCCATGAGGACATATGATATAGGAGCGTCGAGAGGCCTTACTGGTTGGAGTGTCAACAGGCCTCGCTGTATCCTAGTGTCAGAAGCCTTATAGTATTGGAGTGCCAAAAGACCTTTATACAGTATGTCAATATCATGAAGCCTAGCATTATTGTAGTGTCATTTCTGCATTGGAGTTATAAGAATCTTTGAAGCTTTTAAGCAATTCAAATGTTACAATTCCTGCTTTTATTTACATGCCAAGAGATCAAATAGCACATGGATCGAACTCAGTTAAGCGTTGAAATGTAATGAGTGATTCTAGGGTCGAAACTTCAATAGGTCTCATGAGATTGACATGTCACAACACTGCGCATTACATACTCAGTTTGCATTAAGTATTAACCTGTTGGAAGATAATGTAGCATTTTGTGTTGCAGGCAGTGAGATTGAACAGTTTGAAGTCGCAAGTTTGGAATACGGAGATCTCTCTGCATAAAAATGTACCACTGACACAGATATTACCCAAATGGTTCATGCCTAAAACTACTCAAAATAACCTACAAATAATGTCTGACTTCGATATCTACGCAAGTTAAACTTCGCACGAATTAGTTCAGGGTCATTTTAATTAAGACAACAATATTGCTCCTACTTTGAAAAATAAGGTTTATATTGAATACACCCCAGTTTACGATGGTGGCGCAGGAGGCGCAGCAGGAGGCCACAAATTTTACTCTTAAATAAACCCTGAAGCCAACGGCCAGCTACACCATGCATTAACTTTACTCAGCCTCAGCACTATAGAAGCCGCAGACTACGCTTGAACACCGTAATCCAGACAAGCGACACACTGCCGAAAGATAATAGCGCCGTAGGTCTTCAGCCACTGCTTAAGCAGTCTCGCTCATAAGCAGGCAGTTCCCCGTCCGGCGGTACCTACTCCGGCCTAACCTCTTCTGGCCTAACCTATTCACGCTGTCCCGGCGCACAACCTTCTTGCAGCTAATGACTCGCTCTACCAGCACACTTGTACCGCCGTTCTAACTTCTTGCAGCCAATGAGGTTTGGTTAGGTCCGCTCAGATTTGTTTTTGGTGGAGAAAGGTTCCAGCTCGTATAGGTTAGGCCTGAAGAGGTTAGGCCAGAGGAGGTTTGGCCAGATGCAGTATGGCTATGTTTACCTTTGGCAAGCTTATTTTGTGGCTTTGGACATCCGGCGCTATGTCTTTCAGCACTTGATTTCATAGGCCGTTATGCACTCTAGCGTTCTTACTTATGGAAAGGAATATGAACTAAGTGTGAAGTATGGCAAAGCTGGCCTCCTGCGCCGCGTGGCTCAGACCGTACGATACTGCGGAGAGCTACTAATCTGCACATCTGAGTCGATCCGATCACATTACACGGACGTGTTATTCATTCTGACATAAGACATAATAAAGTAAGAATACAAAAAAAGGCACATTTCACACATCTGCAAGAGTATTTAATGGAATTCGACTTGTTACTTACAATTAAGTTTGAGTCTTATGAAAATTAATTCAACATGAGTAAGATTGAGGAAACATATCCAGCGAAACTTGTCGTTCCTCGTTGAATCCAGAATTCGAATAAATAATATGGCTCGATAGCAAGTTCAGCCTTGGGACTTCATCACAAAATGTGCGTGTACGAGTGTGTGTATTCCATAGCACACGTCAGTACAATTAATAAAAAATTAGAGAAAGCAATTATTTTCATTGCCCCCGGGCTCAGAGGGACGTCGAGGGCAGTTCTGCGTGGTATTTCAGAGCCCCCATCTTCCGCTCGATTACCACACAATTTCCTGAATTTCCTCTGTTCTTTCCCGGAATTTTCAATGAATTTTCTACCCTATTCTGTCCTTTGAATCAAAACTTCGTGATATTAGAGCATAGATGGGCGTTTTTCACTGGAACTTGTACTGCTTGCATCAGAAAATTAACTAAATTTTTCTACAACTTTAATAACGCAGGCTTGCAAAAATAAACTTTATAAAAAATTGATTGCTTTTGTTTGGTGATCTTTATGTAGTTTTATTTTTTGCTGACGTCATAAACTATATTAGTTTTTTACCACCAACAAAAATTTGCCAACAAAATAAGTTCGAAAAATCACTAAAAACTATACAATTTATATAAGTTCAATTATTTTAACTTGAACTAAAGCCAAAAACACATCAATATGTAGCTGAAATAAGGAGTGTAGTGATAATCTGTGTTTTAAGATTATTATATGTCTTCGAAAAATTGTGTTTTTTTATCAAAACTTCTTTTAGTGCTTCTCCGGCTGTGATTTTTTTCCTTTTTATTAAAAACAACATAGTGAGCCAACATATTAATCTTCTATCGACTTTATTATCTCTACTTATTTTATATCTTGATGAAAATGTTATTCGTATTCCTCACTTACAGTTCCAAGATTTTCTGGAAAGTAGTCCACAAGCGAGTGAAGGATATAAACTTTTACACTCGTTTTGCAGCCCAACATTTTGCAGTTTTGTAACCATTCAGAAATTAGAGTTTTGTAGATTGGCCTTTAATTTTTGTTTCCTGCAGCATGCCTGCTGCATCTAGTTTATACGAATTCATGGCATTATTTTCTTTTATTTAAGATTTTATCTTTTAAGAGAAGAGATTTTTTAAGAGAAAAGAAAAAAGAGAAGAGAAAAAGAGAAGAAAAGAGAAGAAAAAATCTTCTTAAAAAGAACTTTTTTTAAGAGAAAAAATAAATCTTTCTTTTTTAAGAGAAAGATTTTAATCTTTTAAAATTTTTCTTGTCAGGCCTAACAAAGCCTCCTCTTTCATCTCAACATAGGATTGACCAGGAAACTTTTCACAGAGGTACTTTGAACTCTAATTTTTTGTTGAACGCTTCACAAACTATTTCATCAGCCCCAATAGCTGTTTCATCAGCCCAATGTAGTGGTTGAAATAGGATGTTTTTGAGATCGACTAAACTTTGCCTTCGAATTGTTTTAAATATGCGGAATTAGATTTTTTCTGATTAACCATGTCACAAAAGTAACAAGGAAACTAAGGGCCGGTCCTGCGTTTTGGTCATTCGTTGATCTGTTCTGAAGCCAGTCGCTTGTACTCTGGCTCGTGGTATGATAAGCGATGTGCTATCTAGTCTGTAATAGAATAACTCCGAGAAATATGTTTAGAATTTTTTGTAATTATCTGGTTATTAGCGTTTAATTAATTTAATTGAATGCGTGTTTATTTGTAGGAGAACTTCCCTCCTCTGTTCTGCACTTCTACATTAATAAACTTGGGACGTTACCGTCAACGAAGAACCCCATCCGCTAGAACCAGAACTAATAGGAACATTACAGTATCATTTTCTTGACAAAATCTAATCAAATTCATGATTTAAATTTGATACACAATATTTAGCAGCGCACGGCGTAAGCGGTCATTATTTACTATTACTACTCCTACAGAAAATCGTATAATGTCCCGTGCTACCTGAAATATTTGTGGAACGCACGGCCTACATTTCTTCACCAACTTGTAAAAAACACTTTAAAACTATATTTAACTCATGATGGAAGCATCAATGGGATAAATATAGTCTAACCAAAATTAATAATTAGATGAGATACAACAGTATTTAATGAAAAAAATATCGTGAAAGTATTATTATTCAGTAACATTAAATCAATGATAATTTACGATATGATAATTTACGAATTTAAAACGCGACATCATTTACAAATCATTCAATCAATAATTATCTAATTAGAAACCCGAACGCAATAATTTCACGCCCATCCAATAATTTCCATGAACATAAAATAAGTCCACGCTCACCAGTTTGAAGTGTAATCACTTTGCTTACCTCATATCATTTAATAAACTGCCTCCGTTCTCAAACCCGGAATTGTCACCGCAATCACTTTATGCTGTAAAAATGTAAACCAATAATTGAATGCGGATATTGCACGTCTGGAACTTACAAGAAAACTTGGCACGTGTCGTCGTACATTCTGTTCAATTTAGTCCCAATTCTACATCGTATATGTGTGCAAGTTTGCATTAGTGATTTCATAGTGCCAACACGCAAAGAGGGATTTCTACGTGCCAATTCTCAGGATATAATTAGAACGGATAAAATATTGAGAATTTTAACCAAATTTTCGAAGAATTTTCACGGCTCCAACTTTGAGGCAGGATAATTATTGCTAATTTCTGATTATGATGTGGTACGCTTAAATTCCAATTGCAGAGTTCTCTCTTTTAGAATATTTGTCTTTCTTATCCTTGCTTTCGTATTCAACCTTTTCTGTACTAACGGGACCTCTCATTTCGAAACAATTAAGTACGGATAGCAATGACGACAGTCATTGCTTCAGACAAAGGGTTAATCACACTCGTTTTCCTTTTTGCCCCATAATTGTGCACATAATGTCAATATACTCTCAACTACAAGCCTCCATAACACTGCAGTACTTAACACGATGGTTCTAGGCGATAGCGCTGCTGCTAATTTAACTTCGCGCCAGCGCCTCGTGAGAACTTCAGCACTCGAACTTAAATGCAGGTAATTTCAGCGATGGAAGTTCTTGATTTTATGCTTGGATCTGTTTGGTAAACTATAGTTATAGGAGATTAAATTCCTATTGCAACTTGTAAACTTGCAAACACTAGTTAAAGTTACGATTAAACTTTTATTTTGACCGCAAAAAAAAGCTTTATTATTGTAGTTTGTCTGAAAAAAATTAACTAATTGTTTTTACGAAAGAACAAACGTATTTAACACACACACGAAGTTTGACTAATTGAATAAATAATAAGTTTTACATTGTTTTACATTTACAAGCTAAAGATATGTCCTTTCTGTTTGCTTAACAGCCTAACCGGTATCCATTCTATCCATTTGGCAGCCCAAACGGTATCCATACTCTCCATTTGCCAGCCAATTATATAATATATCGATTCTATCCATTTTCCAACAAAAGGGATATAAATTCATCCCATTTGCCAACACAAGAGATATAAATTCTTTCCATTTGCCAACCCAAGGGATATATCCATGCTATCAATTTGCTAGCCTAACGGATATAAATTCGCTCCACTTACCAGCCTAAGGGATATCCATTTACCTATTTGCCAGCCTAATGTATATCCATTCTAGCCCATTTCCTTTTCCAGACTTGACAATGACAAGTCCGCTAATTTGTCGTCCTATGCGCCGACAGTCTCGGAACGTGTGCCAAGCATCCATTATCCTTCACCACGCTTCCGTTATTCTGCACCGCACATCCATCATCCTCTGCTTGTGTCCATTATCCTGCGCCGCGATTCCATTATCCTACCCTAGTGTCCATTATCTTGCCGTAGCGTCCATTATTCTGCGACAGCTTTGCACGTACATTTTCCTGCGCATTCGTCTATTGTCTAACGTCACACGTCCGTTATCCTGCGCCACACGTCCGTTATCCTGCGCCACACGTCCGTTATCCTGCGCCACACGTTCGTTATCCCTAGTAACAATTCTACAATGGGCCCATGTCGGGCCCATGCGACAATGTGGAAAAGAGGTGGCATTAATTATGGTTCCAACATATGGGGCCCGCATTGCTGCTATCTTACTCAGAGGCTGCGTGACATTGTTATGTGGCTACAACATTGTACAAATAAAGTAGAACCAGTAAAGAAATCAGTGGTGTTGTGCCATATGGCAGTCATGTGGCAAACCAAGATGATACTGACAATCCAAGTGTTTGTCTCAATGTTGATGTACTAAACAACAATTAGTGAACTCAGACTCAGAAAACGTATTGGACAACAAATATTTTAGCTCATAAAACTTATTTTAGTTCATAACTTGAAAATAGTTAATGATCTCATATCAAAATACGACTATTTGTGTAATGATCGGCAAATCATTTAATGGAATAACATGAATATTAATTTAGAGAATTTCTTTCAATTTGAATTGCCTGAAATTTTAAGTCATGAGATACGTAGCAAATTGTCTATAGTCCACTTGCACTCGAATTTATAGTTTGGAAATTGCATCATGTACTTGAGTTGTAAATAAAAAGAATTCTTTCGAATGCAGTGTGGAGTTTGAACGTGTATCCGTTCCGTACGTGGGCTCTCGGACAACGTTCGTTTGAACGGTGAACGATCGAGTATGTCCGATAACAAATATCTTAGTTCATAGAATTTATTTTAGTTCATAAATCGAAAATTGTTAATGATCTCATATCAAATTACGACTATTTGTATTCAAATCTGCAAATATTTCAATCGAATGACATGAATATTAATTTAGGGAATTTCTTTCATTTGAATTGCCTTACAATTTTAAATCACGAGATACGTCGCGACTTGTCTATAGTCCACTTGCACTCGATTTTATAGTTCAAAATTGTTTCATGAACTTGAGTTTTGATTAAAACGAATTCTTTTGAAGGCAGTATAAAGTTTGAATATACAACCGTATATTCAAACCGGGCACTCATGCAGGCGATGTTCGTTTGAACGAAGTTCGAACAAGTTGTGCCGATGCGGCCATGACTAGCTTCCAGTGCTAGTCAATTCGTTAGTCCGCTCAGTCGTGTAGTTGTGATTACGAGTATACTCTTTGAAGGTTGTCCACGTAGGATGATAGCTGCTCGTGTTTCATGTAATGTTTCTGTGTATTTAATTATCATGTACTGTGTCACTAGGTGAGTGATTAAAGGAGTGTTTACGTTTTTCAAGGCAGTATAAAGTTTGAAGGTTCAAGCCGTTCGACCGTCACGCAGGCACTCCTGTAGACGACATTCGTTTGAACGATGAATGAACTATAGTGGTGCTGATCCATGGCTACCTTCCAGTATTGTCGACAGTTGTACAGTTACGACTATACTCGTGAAAGGTTGTCCTTCTAAATGTTGTGTTTCCTGTAATATTTCTGTGTAATTGAATTATCATGTACTCATTGTACTGTGACTCTAGGAGAGTGATTGGAGTAGAGCTCACGTTTTATTGCGGCGATGTGATCTGTGATAGAAATGTGCTCGAGAAGCGGTCAGTAAGTAAAGCCAAATTTGAAAACATTGCCATTCGAAACAGGGCACGCCTGCTCTGAAAATTTCAGAGCTCTGAAGATATTCCAATAATGATTTAGGAATGCATTGCGGTTGCAGTACTGCAGTTCACGTTCAGTTCAGTTGTGAGCCGGTGAGGTACGCTGGCAGTCCGTTGCACTGTGATTTAGTGTTTCGGTTCTTATATAAAAGTTTAGGAGTTTATCGCATATAAATGATATAATTGACTGACCAGGACATCGTTACATTGTTAGAAAAAACATTGTTATTCTACATGAATTGTTCACTTGCGCTTAGCTTCTGATAAACTTATTAGTGAATTTCGTCAAGTGCTACTGCTAGTGCTAGTCAGCCTAGCCCCTAAGCTAGGGTTAGGCTGCCGACCCTAAGCTAGGTACAGCAGCCGCAATGACCAATGTCGTTCGATGATGGAGCAGCACTACTACTACTACTACTATATTCATTATTTAACAATTATTTTTTCCATTTTTTCATCATTTTACCATCATTCCTCCATCATTTTGTTATCCAATTCACATCATTTTCTCAAAATTTCCCCACCTTTCTCCATTTATTTTCCCATCATCTTCTCATTATTTTCCCATCCTTTTTCCATAATTTTCCCATCATTTTCACATTATTTTTCCATTATATTCCCAATATTTCAAAACCGATTTCAATTCATTTTCCCATCATTATCTCATCATTTTTCTATCATTTACCAGTCGCTTACCCATCATTAATCTATCATTTACCCATCATTACCTATCGTTAGCCCATTATATAATGAATGGATTAATTCATTACGTATATAATGGGTAAATGAACCCATCTTATCAATAATGAACCCATTTCCATCATTGTCATCATTTATTCCATTCATATTATCAATCATCAATCATTCCATTCACTAAAAATATTGATTTTTCAGACTGTTATCAAAAGTCACTATTAGGTCATTATAATTTAGTAATTTTAAGTAAACATTATTTCGCAGCAGACTAGTTCAAGAGTCTTAGAAGTTCAAGAGGATTTCCGACAACGCATGGGAGCTAGAAAGAACATCGCCTTGTTGTATGTCTGAGAGATATGAATTTTATCATGCTATCTACTCAGATATACTTCATTGCGTTGATTCTACTCTTCGTCAACCTTTTTACGTCGTCAATCATCGTTGAATGTGGGGTATTGAAATGGACGAGTATAGACGGTTTGCCTACAAGCTGTCTCTTATACACATCTAGATGTGTATAAGAGACAGGTATATAATGGGTAAATGAACGCATCTTATCAATGAACCCATTTCCATCATTGTCATCATTTATTCCATTCATATTCTCAATCATCAATCATTCCATTCATTAAAAATATTGATTTTTCAGACTGTTATCAAAAGTCACTATTAGGTTATTATTATTATTTAGTAATTTTAAGTAAACATTATTTCGCAGCAGACTAGTTCAAGAGTCTTAGAAGTTCAAGAGGAATTCCGACAACGCATGGGAGCTAGAAAGAACATCGCCTTGTTGTATGTCTGAGAGATATGAATTTTATCATGCTATCTACTCAGATATACTTCATTGCGTTGATTCTACTCTTCGTCAACCTTTTTACGTCGTCAATCATCGTTGAATGTGGGGTATTGAAATGGACGACGGTTTGCCTACAAGTGCACCTTCGTTAAAATTTCTTGTAGCGATATTCCTGCCTCAAGATTTATTTGCCAGTCTTCACTAATGAAAAATAAGCCAGCCATTGACCAGGATGGAGAATAAGACCGTTTCAAAAAAATCGTCATGTGAAGAATATACATATAAACGCCAAATCACTAAGCTTATCAGTCATTTACCTTCATCAGCACAAATACCGTCAGCTCTGCTAACAATGCTGGTATGTATTAAGAATGATGGATCTGACATACATGTTTTATGTACGTCATTATAGAAGTCTCACTGATTTGATCGGTTCTCTTGCTATTATTCGCAGTTTGAATTCTGTATGAAAGACATCATGTACCTTTATAAATATATGCCTATTTAAAAAAAACTAAATTAATTTACTAAACAGTATTTCCAGGTTACCATTGAAACTTTTCCGTCACAATCTTTGTAATTCAAATGGTGGTTATCTTGATTAAAATAGTTTTAACTGCTGTTGAGTTAGTTGTTGGTAAAGTACATGTATCTGCACTTTTAAATTATAGAGTATATAGAAGACTTTAAAATGTGCATGGTTTGCTCATATGTGCTGTACATGTGGGCTTTTGATGGGAGACGTACGGCCAAACCTAGAAAGAATCGCATTGCTTAAAACATGTAGTGTTTACATGGTGTGCCCATGTGATTGACGTGTGGGCCCTTGCGAGAAACCTACTGGACCCAGCATGCAGCTGCCATATGACGGCAACCTTAGAGGGAGATCGACCTGATGTATGGTGGAAATATAGGCCCATGAATTGAACCATGTTGGGCCAATTCAACACTGATCATGTATCCACAATATGACAGGCACATGGTTTTACCATGCATGAGGTATATTGGCCCTATGTAGAAATCATGTAATTTCTACGTGGCCTAGCTGGGCAGAATTTTCACAAAAACCATGGGGCTGCCATATGGCATTTTTACATGTGGCCAATATTGTCATGCCACTTGGGACCAACATGGGCCCCTTTGAAAATTGTTACTAGGGTAATTAGTTCCTATCTAATTACTTAAAGAACTCTCCCACACGCCCCCCTTTCATGAAATGTCATGAAAGTATAAATCAATGTACAGAGATGGCAGTGGTACCGTTGGATAGGGCAGAATGTCAGCTTTAAGATGAGGCTTAAACCGAAAATGCCAAATCCAAAAATTTTAGGGTATACCTCCCCCTTAAACCGTCAAACTTTACACTGCCTCCAAAGAAATTATTTTTAATAAAACTCAAGTGCATGATACAATTTCTAAACTTATAAGTCCGAGGGCATGGTGCACGGCGTGACTATAGACAAGTAACACCGTATCCCTTGACTTTAAATTTCAGTTATTTCAAATTGAAATAAATTCTCTAAATTAATATTCATGTAATTCTATTGAATTAATTGCCATTTATTATACAAATAGTCGTATTTTGATATGAAATCATTAATAATGTTCAAGTTATGAACTGTAATAAGTTTTATGAACTAAAATTTTTGTTGTCCAATAAATTTTTTGTGTCTGAGTTCGCCAAGTTGTTTAATACGTCAAAATTAAGCCCAATACTCTGATTTTCAGTATTATCTTGGTTTGCCACATGTACACCATATGGGCCAACATCACTGATTTCTTTACTGGTTTTGCTTTATTGGTACAATGTTGTAGCCACATAGCAATGTCATGCACATTCAGAGTAAGATAGCATCAATGTGGGCCCCATATGTTGAAACCGTAATGCCACCTCATTTCCACATTGTCACATGGGCCCCTCATGGGCCCATTGTACAATTGTTACTAGGGACGTTTTCAGCGACACCAGCAGCGCGGCGGCCATGACAGTTGGTAACAACAATCGCGGCTTAGATATACTTGGAAGTATGAAAATACTTACTTTGAAATAAAAGGAAGTACGAAGGTGTTGGGGGTGCAGTAATACCTTTATTACTGCAGGTGGTGCAGAGAGTATGTGGAAATAACTAGGTATTATACATATGTGTCCATTTTACATGACCTCGTCAATGGGGATGCCAATGTGTCACGCATCGAAGGATCGATGTCATTAGAAGTGCTATTATAAAGAGGTCGATCAGAATTCCTTGAATTTAGCCGTTAGGGCTCCAAAACGTGGAACAACAAGTATCCAGACTCTATTTCAGATGATTATCGTCAGAACCCGGCTGATGCATTGACCTATTTTAGTTGTATTACTCAGATATCTATAGTTTACAATATAAAAACCAACAAATACGAAATCTCATGAACAGAATTGTTATTAAAGTGAAATTCCGATTTATATCTCCTAATGAAATGATAATCAGTACAAACATAACGGCAAAATATTTTTTTTATCATAAACAAATTTTTATGGGTAACAAAATTATTTTACAACATGGGAATCCCGCATCACCACCATTATCCATTAAGATTACCCACGGTATCATGAGCATATCAAGTCTTCATAACTTAGGAATTAATTTTTATAAATAAACATATTTCACGAGAGAATATTCAGATGAAAATAACAGAAATGCTTCATGATCGGAGCTCGCAGCCGAGTAACATCAGATTAGTTCTGTTTTTCATCACCAGGAGCGATAGTCGACGATGAATTTAGTCCATAATGTAAATCCACACATTTTTGTTCGCCTAGTAAATCCATTAAAGTTAAAAATTCCAGAAGTGAAAATATTCCTGAGGTTTGCTACTCTCCATGCCCCGGATCACATAATGATTAAATAACGTAATGAGTTTTCCATCATCTAATTCAGGGCACAGATGTCGGTGCGATGTATTAATCAGAAGATGAATATACGTTTTTTAATATGAAACGAAAGTGAAGGCAACAAAGCACCAGCCAACAACGCCAATGCAGTGGAAATATTGACGTTAATAATGACCATTGATTGTTGTTCTTTGAACTTTTGTACAGATTTCTTGGACAAACACACACAGGATTTTATGTGTATAATTAGGTGCACTGAACAACATTAGGTGCACTGAACAACAACATTAGGTGCACTGAACAACAACATTAGGTGCACTGAAATGCTCTAGTGCTTTCAAAAAATTTATATAACTCTGTTTCAATTGCTCAGAGATCTGAAGTCCTTCCTTTTAAAATCCTTAACTTGAAAGGAACTAAACTTTACAACAACAAAAGGACCCTTTTGAAATCCTTCAGCTGAAATCCTTCGGCCACACAAGGAGGCTGTTCGGCAGGATCGGGGGAACACATTAAGCAGATTCCTGCTTTCCCGCGATAGGAAAAGCAGGTTAACTAGCAAGCAAGACCTCCAGATCCCCCCAGGTAACCCAGAGTTCGTTTAGGGGTAACAACACAAGGCCTTGCTGCAGGCACCACCTTAAATCTAGCGACTTTTCTGGGCGCTAGGGGGAGAGTTGACCCTCCTGCATTATTCAGATAAGACTTGACTCTCACCCCTGAATTTCATTCGTGAAATGAATCAATTCCTTTGTGTCAATCTAAGAAAAACTGCGAAATTTATTAAAGAAACTAATTCATGAACGTCTGACTTGACCGCGGTGATCTCGCTGACGTTACCTGAATATTGTCAAATGCTTTCTAAGAATTGCAGGTCTGATGGCTTAACTAGGGAACTTATCGGTCATTTGGGCTGTAAGGTCATACCTCATCATTAGCGGACTGTTAATTCCTTATGAAGATGTATATATAGTTTTCATATAGCGCAATGCGCATCTTTCCTTCATAATGGCCTATTCGGCTACAAAACTATCATAAATAACATCTATTCAGAGCTGGGCAGCGCTACTTTGAAATGTAGCGGGCGCTGCCGCTACCGCTACACCCATTAGATTGTAGCGAGCGCTACCGCTACAGTAAAATGTAGCGCCGCTACATTAGCCGCTACAATGGCCAAAATTATTGGAAATCTCTAAATATTCATTGTTCTGCTATTGGGATTTTATTGGCCATTTAATGATAATAAAACATTTTCAAAACATGTCAATGCAACTTAATTGCAATTAACCTAGCCGAACTAGTACGGGTTAGATACTGTAAATAAAAATTACATTTATTTTTATGTTTTACCTTCCCTACATGGATGTGTACTTTAATCTACCAATCTAGAAAATTATCCACATATACATATAAAAATCAGTCTTTTTTGTATATATATATATGTGGATTATTTTTGAGATTGGTAGATTAAAGTAGACATCCATGTAGGGAAGGTGAAACATAAAAATAACTGTGTAAAAATAACTAAGCAAACTGAAAGATGAAAAAAACCTGTAAGTTGTAACTGGTAACAACTTAACAGGTAACAACTAAAATGTTGACACTAGTAACAGGCTGAGGTTGACAACATTACACCGAAATCTTTCGTACAGTTTTATTCTGTAATTTATATTATGTATGCATCATGCTGGTTTTTAAATATTTAATACTATTAAGGGGACCGGCTACCCTAAAAATCGGAAATTTTGGCTTTACCGTTTTCTTGACTCATTTTGTAGCTGCTGAAAAGGCGCGTCTAACGCAGTTTACCGCATGTCTGTGCGTGCTATAATTTTTGCGTAAGTCAATTTTAAAAATATATATATGAACATTTTTTAACAATATGTACAAAGAATTATTTGAATTAAATCTGTATATATAGATCATTCCTCTCGTTAACTACAAAGTGTTTGCACTCGTTTCCCAAGTAAAAATTGAGGGTGGCGCATCGATGATTATAGGTGGCGATAGTTGATTACAGGTGGCGCAACGGTGGGTGGCCAGATCTGCCAAAAATCGACAATAAAACTCCAATAAATCGAGAGTGTGGCGAGTATAGGTGGCAGTCATCGATGAATCATCGATGATTCATAGGATCTGAATCATCGATGGCACATTGCAGGTAAATCTCTTATAAGCCACCGCTAACCGTTTTCCCAAACAGCACAGTGCACGAAGGAATTTGCCACTGTGATTTATACAAGGTATAAAGGAGTTATTGGGTTGCGGCTCATTCGAGATCCAGATGAAACCATGATTTCGTTCTGCGTGCTTGGCTTGTAAGATTTGGATTCACGTTTAATTCAGCGTGAATTCGGTAGGTACGAGTAAAACTGACGGACAGTTGTAGGGCGTTCACAAATTTTTCATGCTACAGTGAAGTAACTGGGCATGTATTGGACTGCTCCTGATATAAATTTTCCAAGTAGCAGTGGAAAATTTTGTTGCAAAAAAAAGTTTTCCAAAAGATGATGGTGAATTCAATTTTTCATGTGTATTGCAGCTAACGGCCACCATCTTCTTGATATTGTTTTCAAAACATTAGTATTCTAAATGGTATGTTATGCTAACCTCGAGGAAAATAAACTTTCTTCTTTATGTAACTCCATTACTCTTTTATTTCGCCTCAAGACTGCTCAATCGGTTTTGCCCCACCCTGTATATCGCGTAAATTTATTGCGAATTTTGTGCAGGCTCCAAGTATGCTGTACTTGAAATATTGCGATAAATTGAGACTAATTGATTATATCAATAAGTATAAATTATATGGTTCGATTATGTGTGTTTCACGATATTTATATTATTTTCAAGTTGACGCATTTATCTAAAGCAACGTTGACGCAGTTGACAGCGGCCCCGGCCCCGCATCTCTAAAGCGCTGCGAGCAGCTACATGCATACACGTTCATACCTGTCGGCGTTGAGCTTCTTTCTCATTAATCATTAACCGTTCTGCTTGGAATACTTGTTTTCCGGGTAATTTGCTTGTCAAAATAGCTCGTATGCCTCTTTACGCAGAGGCATACGAGTAAAAATTCGGTTTTCTGTTACTGACTTCGATAGTGAAATTTAATTATTTTGTGGAAATTTTCTTAAACCGCGAGATAATTATTTTGACTTTACGTCTACATTTCTAATCAAGTGGAGTCTACGTCTTTCCTACGAAAAATATTAAACATTAGGCTGCAGAAAAATAGTGACACGAAGTGATGAAGGCATTTCACGCCTAACTTCTCTAAATCATCGAGTGATAATTCGTTAAAACACGCAAGAATATACTTGACGAAAATATTTCAAATCGAGCCGCTGTTAAAATTGGTGTGATGTTCACATTATGAAACTTCGATACTCATCAAGCATTTTCCTGTAGCCTTTGCTCTGAGCTGAACCATCGTTCGTTATGGATAAACGAAGTATCTTTCAGCGGCAGTTTTCTCGATTATAGCAGCATGTTCATATAAAATGGCGAATGGAACCATCTAATCATCACGGTGGGAGCATTAACTTCTATCATTGGATAAAATTAATATTTGCAATACTTCAGTTAAATCTTTTAAAATTACCCGACTGCCATGTCCTCTCCGATGGCGCAACGGTAGAGGCTCTGCTTCGCGTGCGGGAGATCGGAGTTCGAATCCTGCAGGCCGAGGCTTTCTTCAAGTCGATTTCTCACGAGGTATGTGTATGGTACTCTGATAATTAGTTCCTGCTACATGTCTGACATTGTTACTTGTACTGCCAGGGTGTATATTCATACGTAGTCCTCAGAATATGGTTGTCTGGAGCAATGTCAGTAAATGTAAATGCGTCGTATGTGAAGCTAAAGGAAATATTTTTATCGACTTCATTTAAAGGTGGCCATCGGTGGCTCATCGATGCGCCACCGGTGCCAATGGGCAGTTATTGGTGGAAGAAGAGTTTTTCTAGTAGGGTGGCCATAGGCAGGTGATAGGTGGAACATAGGCCGGACACGCCATCGATGCCGCATCGATGCGCCATCGGTGCTCCACCTATAATTTCCACCTGTAGCCACTGATAATCATCGATGCGCCACCTTAAATTTTTATTTGGGTTGAAAGCTACAAACGAGACGCGTTCAACAAAGCTATTACCGTACCATAGATGTACATGCAATACTTTTTTGTGTAATGCAGTCTTGAACTTATATAAAATGAGCATTTTATATCATTATTTACAAATATATGGTATTAATATGTCATTATTTGATATGTGAAAAAAATAGGAAGAACGCGAATAAAAAAAACGATGAGGAAAATTAAAATCGGCGCTCTACAGTCGCTACATATTGTTGTTACAAATCGAATGATATGTGTCTCGACATTGTAGCATGTGATTTGCAGAAGTTATAAATTCTTTTAGAGTACCCCTTATTTGCCGTTTTCTATTAATTCCACGTTTTATTTCATTTTTTTTTTAATTTACATGGACAAAAAGGTCTTAGATTTCTGTTTTACATATGTGTACCAAGTTTCAAAACGATCCGACTGTAAACAAAAAAGTTTTATTGGAGGGTAGCCGGTCGCCTTAAGTAAAATCTAAAGGCTTTATCTATAAATGTAGCGGTAGCGCTGTAGCGGCAAAACCTCGTATCGCTACTTAAATATGTAGCGGGCGCTACCGCTACCGCTACATTGCCTTAAATGTAGAGCCGCTACCGCTACCGCTACTGAAAATGTAGCGGCCGCTAGTAGCGGCCGGTACATGTAGCGCGCTACTGCCCACCTCTGATAATATATAGAAATGACCTAAATTATAGACTGGCGTCACGACTAACGACTGAGTAACGAGTCGCGACCGCAGACGTCAGTCATCCATGGGTTCTCAGAAATACTTTTCCCATAATATTTTGAATTTTTCTTTCAAATTAATTAATTGTTGTTCCATGCATTGCATGTGTTATCACGCGCTGCAATGCGTTGATATTTCACTTTTGTTATCATCTCTCGCTTACATCAAGGCTCATTGATGCCTAGAAACATTTTAGTTTCTACACTAAATCGTTTTCTATTGGGTGTCATGTTCGAGTTCATAGAAAACGAGTGCGATGGCAAACACCAGCATGTCGTAGTCGTCAGCGTAGGACGCACGGGACAAATCAGATTATCTGCGCCGCCTCACGACACGTTTTCAGCGACACCAGCAGCGCGGCGGCCATGACAGTTGGTCACAGCAATCGCGGCTTAGAAATACTTGCAAGTATGAAAATACTTCCTTTGAAATAAAAGGAAGGATGAAGGTGTTGGGGCGCAGTAATGTCTTCATTACTGCAGGTGGTGCAGAGAGTAGGTTGAAATAACTAGGTATTAAATGTGTCCATTTTACATGACCTCGTTTATGGGGATGTCAATGTGTCACGCATCGAGAAAACGATGTAGTTAGGAGTGCTACAAATACTCGATAGGAATTCCAATTATTCCGTGAACTTAGCCGTTATGCTCCAAAAACTAATAAAGTTTTTTTCTATTTTCTTTGACTACTATCTCAGTAAATTTCTTCGGAACCCGGTTGATGCATTGACATATTGTAGTTGTATTATATTTTTATATATGATTCATGATGTAAAAATTGATATATACGAAATGTTATGAATTGAATCTCCTTCAAGGTGATATTTCAATTCAAATATTCTGCTAAAGTGATGATCAATACTGGTCTAACAGACAAAAGAATGTTTTTTCTAAAAACAAATTTTGATGGGTAACAAAATTATTTTGTAAACATGAGAATCTCATATCAACACCATCATCCATTAAGATCACTGCAGTAACATTAGCATTATCCATTTCAAGTCTCCATAATTTTGGAACTATTTTTTGTGTTTACAGATATTCCACGTGAGATTATTCAGATGTATAATGTTGAGATACAATTTTGAGATTCCGATACAAATAATCAGATGGCTATTTGACTTCATGATTATACAAATAACCATCCGGTTATTTGTATTATCATGAACGGCCTGAAGCTGGCGTTACGTTTTGACGGTTTAGTCGAACTCCGCAGTGCCGAATGCTGTCGAAATAATCGAGTGGACTTGTGGAAATTTTGTTAAACGTCCCATGCATTCATTTTCACTTGAAGAAATTTGATCAGGTCTAGAAAATGTTTCCCCAGCAGGCATCTGACGTTGAGACAACGTTGATTATTGGTTGATTTCAGGTTGAAATGTTGAACAACCAAAATTAAACGTCATATCATCGTCGAAATCTGACCAACACTAGAAGGGACGTAAAACAACCTTATTTCAACATTGAAACAACGTCGATATTGATACGTTGAATTCTTACTAATTTTTAAACGTTGAATCAATGTTGATTTCAGGTTGAAATGCTGAACAACCATAATTAAACGTCCGATTAAAGTCGAAATCTGATAAAAACTGGAACGGATGTAAAATAACCTTATTTCAATGTTGAAACAGCGTCGATATTGGTACGTTGAATGTTTATTTATTTTTAAACGTTCAATCAATGTTGATTTTAGGTTGGAATGCTGAACAACCAAAATTAAACATCCGATCAACGTCGAAATCTGACCAAAACTAGAACAGAAGTAAAACAACCTTATTTCAACGTTGAAACAATGTCGATATTGGTACGTTTAATGTTTATTTATTTTTAAACGTTCAATCAATGTTGATTTTAGGTTGGAATGCTGAACAACCAAAATTAAACGTCCGATCAAACTTTTGCAGGCTGGCGCCCCCTTGGCTTATGCATGGCGCCCCCCCCCCCATATATGCATGATATATACTGCCGTCAGGTCTAATATCTTCGTAAAACATGCCGTCAACTCCGCCACTAGTGCCCTCGTCTCTGCCTTAATTTCCCTCAACATTAATACTAGTTCCCCCAACTCCGCCACTAGTGCCCTCGTCTCTGCCTTAATTTCCCTCAACATTAATACTAGTTCCCTCAACTCTGCCACTAGTGCCCTGTTCTCTGCCTTAATTGCCCTCAACATTGATACTAGTTCCCTCAACTCCGCCACTAGTTCGGCTGACTCTGCCACTGTGCTCTAGATCTGCCATTATTGCCCTCAACAACGCTGTTATGAACTCAATCTTTCCGCTAATGAACGAGTCTCAGCCCCTTGCATCATAATCATTTATGAGTTTTAACTCATGGATGAAATATCCCTCATCCGTATTCCTTGAGCCCTCAGGCCCCAAAAAGTTAGTGATATCTAACAAATTACCACGGGGTGAGAATAACCTACTCACGGCGAATCCGTTGGGGTAACAAAATGTCAACTATTTACTGATAAATTCATCAAATAATCTCAAATTGGAGTATTTACATTGCATGAAAGCAAATTATTCTAGGAAACATGAGTGTTCTCATCATTCATATACTGCATGGATATATTAAAATTATGTTTGCTAATTTAATTTTTCTCTAAAATGCAAACTATTTTATGAGTAACTAAAGTATTCATCGTGCCTCGCCCGAAGATATCGCCTCCCTCAAAAATGGTCAACGTAGAGCAGCAGGATAGTCTTGTATCGTTTCCGCCGGCCTTGAAGTGTGTTGAACATGCGTTCATGACCTACGATGACCAAAGTTATGAGACACGAAGGTGAGCTTGGCATACTTTACATATTCAGCGACAGCCTAGCCAGCGTTACATCTGCCGCCTCCGTGAGGTGGTTAGTCATATATAACGAGCTAATATTTAACAATAGCTAAAAAAGAAATTATTTTTCATGACTTAATATAGTCAATGGTGTCGCCATGATCTTCGGAAGGCATATAATTGGATACTTATTCTTCTCCTAAGATATTTGAAAAATCTGACACTGAAGATAAGTGCGTTTCCTGAAGTTATCCCCAAATCTAATTTCGTGAAAGGCAGCCGGCTCATCATAATTTAGCATAGGTACTCATCAACATAAACTTTCTACTTTTGTCCACAACATTTCAAATACTAGCATTAGTAAGTACCAACTGTGATCTAAAAACTGTTGTGTATGAAATATAAATTTACTTTCGATTTTAGAACGCACCTTGATCAATATATTCTAGAGAAGCTCTAACTTAATAAAGTGATCGGCATAATTGTCAAACTTTATGTAACCTGGTCTCGAAACTTTGTTCAGGCAATTTGAACTGATATTAGAATTTCATCGCTAATAAATGAATAGTCGTGAGATGCTAACTCAGTCTGATCACTGACTTGCACGCCGTAGTGAGTGAGGTGGTTCCCAAAGTGAGCGGTACCGCCCCCCGGGGTCGGTGTAAAGACCTGAGGGGAGCGGTAAGGATATAATTACATGTATCAAATATTAAGATGAGTTTATTGCTTCCATATGTGTCTGTGGGGGGAGTGCGCTAGGAATTCACTGGGGAGCCAAGGGGGCGCCGGTCTGCAAAAGTTTGGGAACCGCTGCCGGCGTAGTCGAAGCAAATGGCGTTTGGCACGAGAAGAACCTTACCGCGCTGCTAGCTTTCCCAAGTCTTACCACATTTTGTCGACTGTGCCACCTCCCCACCGTCAGCTGCTCCATTGAGAATACGAGGAGCTCCCATCCTCAACAGTAAGTCGTCCCCTTCAAAACCGTATGTATCTCGTCTCACATATCAGATCTGTGGATCAGGTGTATCACACACCTCATCCTTAAGTGTGCTGGTCAATACAACGACCAAATATGAGTGACCGCCGTACAAGTGGCCAGAATTTAGGGCGCGTTATCACCGTAGTAAGACAGCATCACGGTCGACGCTCGGTTCGAGCGTATAATTTATTCATAAATTATTAATTTTCTACTCAGTTATTCGAAATAATTTTGATACATTTTTGGGGCATCACTATGTGCCGCCGAGGTAGTTCTCAGAAAATTTTGAATCATCGTTTTGAATCCCACCACCACCACCACCACCTGTGCCCGCCGCCTGCCATGCTGCAGGCGGCGGCAGTAAGCAATAATTAGTAAAAATTGCTGCCTTCCTGACAACTGACCTCACCCCCAGCCATGCCCCCCCTCATCCCCTTCCTAATTACCCCTCCCTATTCATATAACCCCACCCCCACCCTCCACCAGCTAGGGGGGGGGGGTTGGGGGGGGATGAGCACTATATAAATACTTAAGGATATAAATAAGTAAAGTTTATCAAAATAATCGATAGCAAATCTGTATTTATTATCATGTTTTTCATACCTGTTAATCGTGTGGAAATGTTAAGAAAATAATTCATTAAACATAAAACCTTTGTACGATATGCTTTGTACGATATCCTTTGTACGATATCCTTTGTACAATATCTTTTGTACGATGTACGTTGTACGATATCCTATGTACGTTATCCTTCGTGCGAAATCAATTGTTCGATATCCCTTGTACGATGTCCTTTGTACGAACTCCTTTGAACGCTGAATGTTCTGTTATCTATCTAGGTAGAGCACCTAAAAAAATTTTATTCCTTTCAGCTGAGCCCAGCTTGAGGCTTGGTGCTCTAAAGTAAAGAAACTTCGATGAAAAGATAGCGGCTTATAGTTTGGCCTTCCTTAATAGTGATCCATTTCAGACGATAATATCACAGTGAAGGTATCTCTAACCGCAGTTATCATTAAATTTTATTTGCATTGAAGACATGTCTACGCTTTTTAGACATTAGGGATGTAAGTCTTATTCAACGGCCGGTGTGACCGTTGAAGTATTGTCTACAAGAGATTCAACAGGCACACAGTTTCAGTGATTTTATAGTAGTTTATGCCGGAATGAACTCATTTTCTATGGGATGAGCATTTTCTATAGACTGATATTCTAGGGTTAACTGAATCACTGCTCATTGACGTTCAATTCACCTGCATTTAGATGTACTGGGTAATGAAAAGAATATTTGATCTCATAAAAAATTGCAAAGACAGAAAAATTTTGTAAACAATTAAAAACTTCAAATATGTATTTAAAGGTCTGACGAGCTATAAAATTTTTTCCGATCGAGTTGAATTGAATTTTTTTTTAAATAATTACTACTTCAATATTTGGAAATTATTAGCTCTAACGATGCAATCAACTAGAAGGTTTATTTTTCTGTGTATTGAAGTAAGACCTGTTGGAACAGCCACAGGTCTTACTGTTACTGTTTCTTAACAAGTAAGACCTGTTGCGACAGCAGCAGTTCAACAGCCAACATTACCAAGTATACTGCTTGATTAATGCTCATCACGCATTCTGAGAGAAAATCAACACTAATATCTGCAGTATGTTATCATTTGATATTATCTGGCTACAAAATTTATGCATTTATTTTTCATCCTTACTCACAATGGAGTTTTTCATTTCGAATCTGCCTTTACAACCTTTTCAATATGAAGCATTTCCAATCTTCATTTGCTAAAACAAATGTGATATACGTGTAATTAAACCAAATAATTTTCGATGTTGTTTTTGTATAAATTTTCAATGTGCTGCACATCTCATGGCGAACGTGTGAAAATAATAGGGAATATAAATTTTGCTTTGGCACAAATTAGAATTTAATTGTATTGGCAACTAATTATTTTTCTGTGTTCGGCTCGACGCTCCAGGAAAAAGTAATCTCAACTCGCATGTAAATGATAATTTTTGTCTGGAGCGTCGTAGTCGAGTGCAGTGGTGAACGATACAAAACATTAGTATAAAATATGCATGAATTAGCTACCACACATGAAATAATGTATAGAAATGACCAAAATTAGAGGCTGGCGCCACGACTAATGTGTCGCGACCGCAGACGTCAGTCATCCATGGGTTCTCAGAAATACTTTTCCAAAAATGTTTCGAATTGTTTCTTTCAAATTATTTAATTGTTGTTCCACGCATTGCATGTGTTATCACGCGCTGCAATGCGTTAATATATCACCTATGTTAACATCTCTCTCATACATCAGGGCTCATTGATAACTTGAAACATTTTAGTTTCTACTCGAAATCGTTTTCTATTCGTTGTCACGTTCGAGTTCATAGAAAACGAGTGCGAGGACAAACTCCAGCATGTCGTAGTCGTCAGCGTAGGACGCACGGGACAAATCAGATTATCTGCGCCGCCTCACGACACGTTTTCAGCGGCACCAGCAGCGCGGCGGCCATGACAGTTGGTCACAACAATCGCGGCTTAGAAATACTTGCAAGTATGAAAATACTTCCTTTGAAATAAAAGGAAGTATGAAGGTGTTGGGCGCAGTAATGTCTTCATTACTGCAGGTGTTGCAGAGAGTAGGTTGAAATAACTAGGTATTAAAGTGTCCATTTTACATGACCTCGTTTATGGGGATGTCAATGTGTCACGCATCGAGAAAACGATGTAGTTAGGAATACTACAAATACTCAATCGGAATTCCAATTATTACATGCATTTAGCCGTTAGGCTCCAAAAACTTATGAAAATTATTAATTCATAATATTAATGCCGTGGAAGATTTCGTCGGAACCCGGTCGATGCATTGACTTAATTTAGTTGTATTATATTATTATATAAAGTTTACGATGTAAAAAAATGACATATACGAAATGTTATGTGTTGAATCATCATTAAAGTGATATTTCGATTTAAATATTTTGTTAAAGTGATAATTATTACTGGTGTGATAGAGAATTTTTTTTTTCCACAAATTCATTTTGATGGGTAACACAATTATTTCGTCAACATGCAAATCTCGTATCTACACCATCATTCATTAAGATTACCCGCAGTTACATTAGCATTATTCATTTCAAGTCTCCATAATTTTGGAATTATTTTCGTGTATACAGATATTCCACGGGAGATTATTCAGATGTATAATATTAAGATACAATATTGAGCTTCCGATACAAATAAGCAGTTGGCTATTTGAATTCATGAAAATAGAAATAACCATCCGGTTATTTGTATTATCATGAACGGCCTGAAGCCGGCGTTACGTTTTGACGGTTTAGTCGAACTCCGCAGTGCCGAATGCTGTCGAAATAATCGAGTGGACTTGTGGAAATTTTGTTAAACGTCCCATGCATTCATTTTCTCTTGGAGAAATTTGATCAGGTCTTGAAAATGTTTCAGGAAATAGTGAATAAAGTAAAGAAATAATTTACTGTGAAGTATCCCTCCGTTTAGAAATATATAAAAAATGGAACGCTTACATCATTTCCAAATGTTAAAGAAAATCCCGAAAGGAGCAAAAAAAATTAATGAAATTCAAAAATAATATAATTAATAAATAACAAATTTTAAAATGGAATAATGAAATAAAAGATATACTAATAACTTATGCGTAAAAGCATTGTTATATACGTTCTAAAGCTCAGTTATCTCGTGCAGGTACACAGATTCTGTAGACAAATACGCTATCTGCAAATAATAAATTTGCAAGGATTCCGTAATCAATATTCTTTTGTCAATAAATCTGAATGCAAACTTCTGATGGCCACCCTTCAAATGACAAGTATTTCATGTATGACAAATATGATATTCAAGAATTTAAAAGCAAAGACAATACCACAAAAATTCACCATATCTTTATAAGGCTAAAAAAAAACATTGCATTATTTGACGCTGCAACTGAAGCCAGATGCGGCAAATTAATGACTTTGATACGACAAATTGTGAGAATCGTCGTTTTCTGTGAATTATATTCACAGAAAACGACAAAAGGGCAAACTCAACATTTCTTGTGCGACGTGCTCTGCATTCTCATGCGATACGCTTTGCAATTATTTTTAAACCCCTCGAAGTATATTCAACTGTTCACTAAGTCCATGAATGAATAAAAATTCTTGGAAAACCGCGCCCTATATGCATGATATATACTGCCGTCAGCTCAAATATCTTCGCAAAACATGCCGTCAACTCTGCCACTAGTGCCCTGTTCTCTGCCTTAATTGCCCTCAACATTTATACTAGTTCCCTCAACTCCGCCACTAGTGCCCTCTTCTCTGCCTTAATTGCCCTCAACATTGATACTAGTTCCCTCAACTCCGCCACTAGTTCGGCAGACTCTACCACTGTGCTCTCTGCTCTGCCATTATTGCCCTCAACAACGCTGTTATGTACTCAATCTTTCCTCTCCTGAACATGTCTCAGCCCCTTGCACTGATTCTGGAACCAACTTTGACTCACGAATGAGATATCCTTCATTAGTTTTTTTTTTGGCACTCTGGCCTCAAAAACTTTTCAAATTCTATTAAAATTATATACCTAACTGTGCGAGGCAAATCTGTCGTGGGGTCAAAGAAACAACTATTTGTTGACAAATTTGATGAAAAAAATTAGGCAGGCACAATGAATGAGTATTTGCATCGCATACTGGTAGAATTCTCTTGAAAATTTTAAGTGTTATTATAAGTGAAATGATAAATGAGTATTTTAAATCATGTCTTCCGATTTATCCTCTCTCTAAGAAATACACTATTTCATGAGTAACTAAGATATTTATCGTGCCCCGCCCGAAGATATCGCCTTCTTCAAAAATGGTCAACGTAGAGCTGCAGGATAGTCTTGTATCGTTTACGCCGGCCTTGAAGTGTGTTGAACATGCGTTCATGACCTACGATGACCAAAGTTATGAGACACGAAGGAGAGCTTGGCATATTTTACATATTCAGCGACAGCCTAGCCAGCGTTAACACCTGCCTACTTCGGGAGGTGGCTAGTCATATATAAACAGTTAACATTTAACAATAGCTAATTATTTAAATATTTTTCGTGACTTAATAAAGTCAAACATAGCTCCATGATCTTCTGAAGGTATATAATTGGATACTTATTCTGCTCCTTAGAAATTTGAAAAATTGGACATTGAAGAGACGTGCGTTTCCTGGAGTTATCCTCAAATCTCATTTTTGAAAAACGTTGCAGGGCGATCATAATTAAACATAGTTACCGTTCAACATATATTTCTTACTTTTATGCACAACATTTCATTTATAGACATTAGTGGGTACCAACTACGTCCCAAATACTGTTGATTATAATTTAGTCACGCATTTCTGATATAACAACGCACTCTATTCGATATATATATAAGAGAAAACAACTCAACTAATTATTTGATAAAGTAATCGTAATCCATTTGATATGGTGTCGTAGGCTCGTTGATGTAAGTAACTGCTATTATGAAAAGGTATTTAGGAAGTAATAATGGTGGTCACGCGATAACTCAGTCTGATCACTGACTTGCACGCCGTACTGAGTGAGGTGGCTTCCGAAGTAAGCGGTACCACCCCTCGGGGCTCGGGGGCGGTGGCAAGATGTGGGTTGGGGGGCGGTGAGAGTATATTTTTATCTCCGGAATATTAGGGATAGGGATAGGTTTTTTTTCACCATGTGTCTATGGGGGAGGGGGGGCGCTAGGAATTCACTGGGGAGCCAAGGGGGCGCCGGCCTGCAAAAGTTTGGAACCACTGGGGGGCGAACACTATACATATTACCAAGGTTACAATTAAGCAAAGTTTATATACAAAATAATTGATAATAAATCTGCCTTTCCAACATGTTTTTCATACCTTTCAATTGTGCGGAAATGTTAAGAACATAATTCATTATATATAAATATATAAATCAAATATATTTTTATATATTAATATAAATAATAATCATGGACGACGTAACACTTACGATCAGCGTAACACTTACGATCAACGTAACACTTTCGATCAACGTAACACCTACGATCAACGTAACACTTACGATCAACGTACTCAACGTAACACTTACGATCAGCGTAACACTTACGATCAACGTAACACTTTCGATCAACGTAACACTTACGATTAACGTAACACTTACGATCAACGTAACACTTACGATCNATAACACAGCACCTGCTATAACCTATATAACTATAACACAGCACCTGCTATAACCTATATAACTATAACACAGCACCTGCTATAACCTATATAACTATAACACAGCACCTGCTATAACCTATATAACTATAACATAGCACCTGCTATAACCTATATAACTATAACGTTCACGTACTCCGGCCGCACTGAGTCTCCGTGCTGCACGCAATGGCGGCTTTTCGTACAGAAGCGTCTGGCCGGCAGGGTTGCCAGATGGAGCCGAGAGAAAAAGGCCAATTTAGCTCACAAAAAAGGCCACAAAAGGCCCCATCTGAATTTAAAAAGAAATTTTTAAGTTTAAGGTAGTTCTAACCATTTGCAGTGCATGCATTTACTCTCAAGGCTTTCATACAGCAAAAAATACACTGATTTCACCAAGTGTAAGAGCCGAATTGCCACCAATGCTACATAAGCCGCCAGGTTCAAGCCTGCAGCGAATTGCACATTACTCGCTGACCGCAAATAAAACCGTATAATACAAGTCCAGAACTATGATATTTAGGATTCGATTACCACCTTACTTCTATAAAGCTTTTCGAACGCGTTAGAGAGTTTTGGCTCAGTTTGAAGCTCAGTTTTTTTTTGGCTCAGTTTGGCTCAGTTTTCAACAAAATAGTGAAGTGGCCGGTGAAGAAGCGCAGCCGTGCACCACCAATTTTGTGCACCAACAAGACCTGAATCGAACGCCTTAGATCTCTCCGGACATCCACCAATCAGCCGTGAACCACTCGGCTTTGTCCTCCTCCAGCCTTGCATAAAACCTGCCGTGCACCACCAGACCTCGGATCGAATATGACTTCCGGGCATCGTTTAATTACGTAATTTTACGTTCACCGCATCTGGGTTAGGTTTCAGATAGCATAGTTCTGTTCCAAAATTTATCGTCCTTCGACGAGTGTTCGTTCGACCGAGGGCTGGTTCGACGCACGGCCTAGATATGTTTGTCCAAAAGTGTTGAAGGCTAAACGTTCCGGCAGGCAAGAATCATGATTGTCCATTACATCCATGGCAGTGGTGGTCTTCGACAGGGGACCCGCTGGCGACATAAGTGATGAGGCGAAGTTTTGGGAGCGCTGCCGTAGCCCAAAAATATGACTCTTAAATCAGCCCAAGAGCCAATGGTATTGACGGGAGAATATTTATACGTAAATAAAAAATGTAAACTCATTTCTGCGATATAAAGATGATGTGGTCCTAACAAGACTTATGTCTGTATACGTAGTCAATCCTATAAATTTGTCACAACATTTGAATGCGTAGAAAAAATATTGCCTATCATAATTCGGAGTGAAGTAATTATATTTATTTAAAGTGAAATTTTGTAGTGACTCACACCAGAAGGCTGAATGTATAGCGAAACAGCGCTGAAACCTTAAAAATTAATGCTGAATTTACTACTCTTTAGGAGTGAAAACTATACTCGATTATCCGCGCTCTCAGCTCTGCCATCCATGGTTATTAATACGAGTCGGCAACTGGATATAGTCTTATGGTTCAACCGAAGTGTTGCCCGGATTAGGCGGCACTCGCCAGTGTTGCCACCTAAACCAAAGTGTTGACACAGTTACGTGTCGAAATTTAAGTGTACTCGTCTTGGGCAAAACTAAATTTAGGTGTACTTGTCTTGGATAAAATTGAAAGAGCAAATTATCACAAAATAAAGCTCAGAATTAAATTTTTCTTAAAAAAGGCCTAAAACGGACAAAAAAGCCAAATGAAATTTTGTCAGGCCAGTGCATTCCAGAAAAGGCCACATTTGCGAAATTTGGCCTTAAAAAGGCCCATCTGGCAACACTGCTGGCCGGCGCGTGTAACTGCCGTACGTACTTGTGAGAGCGGCGTACGTAATGCGTACTGCGGTGCGCGGTGTAGACTTTATTGTATCATCTCCTTTGTACGATATCCTTTGTAAGATATCCTTTGTTCTATATACGTTGTACGATATTATTTGTACGATATATATATTGTACGATATCCTTTGTTCGATATCCTTTGTACGAACTCCTTTGTACGATATTTTTTGTACTCTTAATGTGCTGTTATCTGTCTAGGTTGAACACCTAAAAAGATTTTATTCCATTCAGCTGAGCCCAGCTGGAGGCTTGGTGCTCTAAAGTAAAGGAACTTCAATGTAAAGATAGCGGCTTATAGTTAGGCCTTCCTCTGTAGCGATCAGTTTCAGACAATAATATCACAGTGAAGGTATAAGTAAGCACAGTTATTATTAAATTTTATATGCATTGAAGACATGTCTACGCTTCTTATACATTAGGGATGTAAGTCTTATTCAACGGTGTGACCGTCGAAGTAATGTCTACAAAGAGATTCAATAGGCATTAAGGCATACAGTTTCGGTAATTTTATAGTAGTTTATGCTGGAATAATGTCATTTTCTATTCAGCGATCATTTTCTATAGACTGATATTCTAGGGTGAACTAAATCAAAGCTCATTGACGTTACCTTGACCTGCAATTAGACGTACTGCACTACTGGGTAATGAAAAGAATATTTATTCTCGTAAAAAAGGCTGAGACAGAAAATTTTTGTAAACAATTGAAAACTTCGAATATGTATTGAAAGGTCTGACAAGCTATAAAAATTTTTTCCGATCGAGTTGAATTGGTGAAAATTTTCAAAATAATTACTACTTCAATATTTGGAAATTAATAGCTCTTACGATGCAATCAACTAGAAGATTTATTTTTCTGTGAATTAAAGTAAGACCTGTTGTAACAGCCACAGGTCTTACTGTTGCTGTTTCTTAACAAGTAAGACCTGTTGCAACAGCAGCAGTTCAACAGCCAACATTACCAAGTAAACTGCTTGATTAATGCTCATCACACATTCTGAGAGAAAAGCAACACTAATATCTGCAGTATGTTATCATTTGATATCATCTGGCTACAAAATTTATGCATTTATTTTTCATCCTTATTCACATTGGAGTTTTTCATTTCGAATCTGCCTTTATAACTTTTTCAATATGAAGCAATTTCATTTTACATTTGCTAAAACAAATGTTAGATACGTGTAATTAAACCAAACAATTTACGATGTTGTTTTTGTATATATTTTCAATGTGCTGCACATCTCATAGCGAAAGTGTGAAAATAATATGGAATATGAATTTTGCTTTGTCACAAATTAGAATTTAATTGTATTGGCTACTAGTTATTTTTCTGTTTTCGGCTCGACGCTCCAGGAAAAAGTAATCTCAACTCGCATGTGAATCATAATTTTTATCTGTAGCGTCGTAGTCGAGTGCAGTGGTGAATGATACAAAATATTGCTATAAAATATGCATGAATTAGCTACCACACATGAAATAATGTATAGAAATGACCAAAATTATAGGCCGGCATCACGACTAAGGTGTCGCGGCCGCAGACGTCAGTCATCCATGGGTTCTCAGAAATACTTTTCCCATAATATTTCGAGTTTTCTTTCAAAATATTCAATTGTTATTCCATGCTTTGGTTGTGTTATCCCGCGCTGCAATGCGTTATTATATCACCTTTGTTAACATCTCTCGCTTTCACATGGGCTCATCGACAACTGGAAACATTTCAGTTTCTACTCCAAATCGTTTTCTATTCGTTGTCATGTTCGAGTTTATAGAAAACGAGTGCGATGGCAAACTCCAGCATGTCGTAGTCGTCAGCGTAGGACGCACGGGACAAATCAGATTATCTGCGCCGCCTCACGACACGTTTTCAGCGACACCAGCAGCGCGGCGGCCATGACAGTTGGTCACAACAATCGCGGCTTAGAAATACTTGCAAGTATGTAAATACTTACTTTGAAATAAAAGGAAGTATGAAGGTGTTGGGGTGCAGTAATACCTTTAATACTGCAGGTGGTGCAGAGAGAAGGTTGAAATAACGATGTATTAATTGTGACTATTTTACTTGACATCGTTAATGGGGATGCTAATGTGTCCCGCATCGAAGAATCGATGTCGTTAGAAGATCTAAAATAAACAAGTCGATCGGATTTCTAGGATTTTAGCCTTCAGGCTCCAAAACGTATTTCTTTGGAAAATTTTTAAATTAACTAAACATGGAAAATTCCGTTGGAACGGGGCCAATTCATTGACATATTGTAGTTGTACTAAATGATTGTTTATCGTTCACAATATAAAAACTGACAAATACGAAATTATATGGATAGAATCATTATTAAAGTGCAATTCCGATTTAAATGTTGTGAAGAAGTTATGTTCAATACAGATACGGCAAAAAACATTCTTATTTTCCAAAAACAAATTTTGATGGGTAACATATTTATTTTTCAACAAATGAATCGGAATGAACGTTACAATGAAATGTTTCTGAAATGAACGTTACAATGAAAAATAAAAAGAGACGTGAAATAAAATAGCAAGGCTTCCAGGTGAATGCCCATAAGCTAAAAAAAGCTTCGCAGGCAAAACAATAGGTACATGACTCAATTCCAATGATAACAAGACGACGATTTGAACAAATAAGTAACAAATTTATAAAATTAGCAAAACCATTGACAAAAGCCTTAAAAACTGATAACCGTATGTCATAGTAGAAAAATCAGCAAAAAGAGGCAATGTCAACATTACACTTAGTAAAACAGAGTACAACTATAAACATCTAGTGAAAATACCTAAAAACTTGCATAATAATCGAAGTCAAATTAATACTGGTTAAGGATAAAATCACGGTATTTTATTTTTAAAAACATTTTAGAGCAATCTTGTTTGAACTCATCGGGCAATTCGTTAAAATATTTGACACAATTAAAAACGGTACCGCTTTTTCTATGTCTAAACGAACCGGTGGTAGGTTAAATCGAACGCCCCTTGTGTTGTGAGAATGCTGGGGAACAAGAGGGGCGAAAGCAGTTTTAAAAAGACGCTCATCATGGTAGGTGCTCTATTCATGAACTTTAAAAGTTGAAATCTGAACATATCGTCAAGTTTTAAAATTTTCGACCGCCTATATAATTCGTTAGTGCATATCAAAGGAATATTATTATCGTCATACCTAACCCTAAGCATAGAACGCAACGATTTATTAAGTAATGTGATGACCCGTTTTTTTGTATTGAAAAAGTCTAAAGTGCTTGATAGTTTAGATAAAGACAATGCGTAAAAAAGCGTTTTTAATGAAGGAAAATGCAATACATTTGATAAGGCACGCAGAACTCCGTGGGCTTTACTCAGTCCCTGACAGACGTGGTTGATGTGTTTCTTGAAGGAGATCTTGTTATCTAGGATTAAACCAAGATATCACCACCATCATCCATTAAGATTACCCGCGGTAACATGAGCATTACTCATTTCAAGTCTCCATAATGTAGGAATTAATTTTTATATATAAACATATTTCACGAGAGAATATTCAGATGAAAATAACATAAATGCTTCATGAACGGAGCTCGCAGCCGAGTAACATCAGATTACTTCAGTTTTTCATCACCAGGAGCGATAGTCGACGATGATTTCAGTCTATAATGTAAATCCTCACATTTTTGTTCGCTTAGTGAATCCATTAAAGTTAAAAATTCCAGAGGTGAAAATATTCCTGAGGTTTGCTACTCTCCATGCCCCGGATCACATAATGATTAAATAACGAAGAGAGTTCTCCATCATATAAATCAGGGCACAGATGTCGGTGCGATGTATTAATAAAATGATGAATAAACGTTTTTTTATTATGAAACGAAAGTGAAGGCAACAAAGCACCAGCCAACAACGCCAATGCAGTGGAAATTTTGACATTAATAATGACCATTGACTGTTCTACTTGGGACTTTGTGCAGATTTGTTGGACAAACAGTTGCTATCGCGCCCACCTCATTCGGCTGTGCGCGCTCACGCCGAGCAGTGTGATGTCCCTATTCCTGATAGTGACTTTAGGGTGTTAGCTTCCACCTCCGGGACTTCCGATTTGCGCATTTTAGAATCGCTGTACATCTTTAAACTTAGGCCAAGTTTGAATTCAGCTGCTAGCTCCTATCCCCTTGAAATTGTTAGTAGATAGTTTTTTTTGCTACGTCTATTACTTGTAAATTTAGGTTTTTAATTTTGTTCTGTGCTTTCAATGTATTAATTTGTGACTTCTGATGTGTAACTCTAGATTCTACGAACTGACGATGGAGCTGGTCTCCGAAACGTTTTCTATAAAGATATGAATTTTTGTGGACTTTTCTTTGCTTTTAAATTCTTGGTTAATTTGCGATTTAAGCAAACAAGTGATATAAATTCATAAATTACTCATATATATGGGGGGACGCTTGATGATGGACATAATAAAATTACGACCTTCATTTATATATGAAATAAATCAGTGGTTCCCAAACTTTTTCAGGCTGGCGCCCCCTTTGGCTCCCTAGTGAACTTCTAGCGCCCCCCACAGACACATATAAAAACATACGCCTCTTTCTTGAAATTTAGTACGCTGCAATTTTAATAGATAAATGTTAAACACAAATGTGTGTTTCACAAATAGAAACCCATTTAGTGAACCAATACGTTTTTAAGCTGTTTTAACTGTTGCAGCACTAGAAACCTAGGACGTCTCGGGCAAATTCATTCACGACCGGACTCGTGGCCAGTCGCACGACCAATCTTCAAATTCAATTATCAAGTAATATCTCCCAAACTAATGAACCCAGCTCAAGGAAACTTGGAACATAAATTTATCAGAACCTAACGTTGATTTATAGCCCGTAAATATTTTTAAGTTTCACCTTCATTCGTGAGTTATATTGCGATAAAGGCCTAAATTCGCAGTGATCAAAGAATTTCTTCCAAACTACTGAACAGATTTCAACGAAATTTTGAATATACATTCCTAACTACCAAGCGTTGATTTTTTTGCTTATAAAAATTTTCGATTTTACCCTCGTTTGCGAGTTTTTTTTTCATTTCACAGTCATCCTTGATTTCACACTTCCTTATATTCGGCCCGTATCGCCGGATAATTTGTCGCTTAAATTGGCGGCGATCAAGAAATTTCTTCTAAACTACTGAACAGATTTCAACGAAACTTTGTATGTAAATACCTAACCTCTCAACGGTGAATGTTTAGCTTGCGACAATTTTTATATTTTATTTTCGTTCGCGAGTTATACAGATATAGGAGGAACGACCGGCTTTTCTACCGGCCGGTTTAACCAAGAGCCGTTTACGTATATCCGTATACGTAAAGCCGTATAACTCGCAAACGAAGGCAAAACGAAAAAATTATAGCAAGCTAAACATCACCGTTGCTGAGGTTAGGTATTTAAATACTAAGTTTCGTTCAAATCCATTCAGTAGTTTTGGAAGGAATTTCTTGATTACTGCGAATTTAAGCACATATTGCTGTTTAAATCACGAATGAAGGTGAAATGAAAAAAAAACTCGCGAACAAAGGCACAATCGAATAAATTTTTAAGAGCTAAACATTAACGTTCGGTAGTTAGGACTGTAAATTCAAAATTCGTTCGAATCTGCTCAATAGTTTGGAAAAATTTCTTGATTACCCGATACTGTAAATTTCAGCCCGTATTGCCATATAACTATGGCAAAAACAAATAAAGGCAAAATTAATAAAAAAAATTAACGAGCTTAACATTACCGTTAGATCCTAATGAATACGTGTACCAAGTTTCTTCAAGTTAAGTTCATTAGTTTGAGAGATATTACTTGAACATTGAATCGGAAATTGGCCGTGAGATCGGCCGCGAGTCCGGCCGTTAATTTATCCGAGACGTAAACCAGGAGAGGTTAAAAAACAGATCTGGGTGGAAAAACCATCGCTGGGAGTCATGATGTGCTGCACGTGTTGTGTACAAATCGTTAAACAAACGTTCGAACTTCTGACTACACTTCTGGATAATACAATCTATTTTTAGAAAATTGTCTGAAAAATTCATCTAAATTAGTAGCCTCATTCCGATATTGATGAGTTTTATGTGATAGGACTAGACATTTTAATCTAAACTAAACATTTCAATCATTCTCTCGTTGCAACCATGTCGCTGCTAGATTGCAATATTAAACACAAAATCGTCTTCTGTTTGGCGTACAATTGTGCAATTGTACAAGTAACATAATTGTACGGGCAGGGCGGCCCAGTGGTTAAGAGTACCAAGATAGGCGCAGAGAGGCGCGGGTTCGATCCCAGCTCTGTGTGCCAGTTTCTGGTCAGAATCGGCGAGGAGGCCAGGCGGTTAAGCACAGTAGAATTGTAGCAGTGAGTTGCGAGTTCGAGACCGCAAAATTCTGTGAATGTTCTGCGATGTTAAGAATCGGCGACAGGCCTACGGCCTAATAACGCTGAAACCGCTGTTATATTATTATTAATATAACTCGCGAATGTACGGCGACTGTTAGCGTACAGTATTACTAATATCAACATAATTAAGTTATCGATCACTGAATCATCAATCATTGTATTCTTTCCATGTCATAGGTGAGGGAAAACGTACTCAAATGTGTCTAAATTTGATATTGTTGTTTTAACTTAGACTTTTCAACGTTCAACCAATTTCCGTTTTCCGCCATCCAATTTGATGAGTTTCCCCTCTAAACATTTCTGTTGGGAAGAAAGGTGCTGAAGAAAATTATTACAATGAAGGGGGGACTTAATTCATGACAGCCGAGCGGTCACCAAGAAGGCCAGTCGGGCCCGTGGGAGGCCTTCTTGCAAGTGTTTCCTCACGCCACTAACCTGGTCACAGCGTTTAATTCGAACATTAAACTAACTATGTAAGCTTTCATTAGCGCAATGAACAAAATAAAATGCTCCTAATGCTACATTGCAACGGCCGATGTGAAGTATTGGTGGTTTAGCTCATGTAAGGAGATCGTTGTAATGCGTTCGAGTCCGGCTGAGGTATTATACGCTGTATATACGCTTATATTATATACGCAATAAATAATACGCGCTATTGTACGCTGTATATATTGTACGTGGTAGTACGCGGTGACGGTACGTAAATTCGAATTTGTACGCTATCAAATATTTGCCAAACCCAGTGGTAACAGTTTAGAGTACCAGTAATGGGGCAGCGAGGCGTGGGTTCGATCCCAGCTATAGGAGGTCAAATCGTCTATAGGAGGTCGGGTCAAATCCCATGGTCAAATCGTCTATAGGAGGTCGGGTGGTTGAGCAAGGCAAAATTGGAGGAGTGGGTTGCATGTTCGAGACCGGCAACAAACTGTGAATGTTCGGCGATATTGACAATCGGCGACAAGTCTAACGGCCTAATTAATGCTGACACCGCGACACTACAATAGCAATAATACAGTAACAAAATTAAGCTACTTTTGTCAGCCTGTTGTTTCAATAATTTCAAGAGAATTGTCGAAATTTGTCTCGTCACCCCTTGTTATTCATGGGTCCAAATGTCAAAAGCGATTCCAAATGATGGAAAGGTATAAACATGATCATTTACAGTATATTAATAAATGTAGCAGTCTTCAAGACAGTGATGTTTGCATTGTAGCGTGGCAAGCATAGCTTGTACTTATAGTATAGTATAGTTTAGAGGGTAACCAGAAGTATTAATGTTAATAATTCTCTCGATATATTATACCTATTGAGCCTAACCGCGTGTGAGACTTGACGCGATCTAGTACGTAATGAATGCATTGTGACGCAGCTTCTAAATTCTCTTAAGTAGATCAGTGAGATGAAGAACGTCTACCTGCCTTTCTCTACCTAAACCGATCCCTTATGTGCTGAATCTCCATCTTATCACAATAATCTCCATCTTATCACAATAATCTCCATCTT
>NW_025937046.1:79056-80676 GCF_000764305.2 Hyalella azteca
GCCGTAGGCGCCGTGGCCGTAGTATTGCAGCGCATTTCAGTGCAGTGATACTGTGAGTCCTCGTCCTGCGGAGAAGCATTTCTTTAATTTTTTAAGCTCAGCTGTGGGCTTCATGTTTGGTGCTCTGGGTGCAGGGACACATCGATGACAGGTTTTTTCGAGGCGTGGGCATCAAGCCAAGTTCGCATTTAGAGATAACTCTTTTGTGAAAAATTATAAGTTTTACAAGCAATTGCTTTTCTATCCAATTCGGTCGTGCAATCTTGACGAGCTGGCCTATCAAACTTAAAAATATGTCCCTACGCGCATGACATGAGAGTCGGAAATGATATGACTTAGTTACCCCTTAATAATTGACAATTTTCTATCAGGACTGGAATTCTCGCAGAAAACGATAATAGCGTTAACTCAACCTCACTTGTGCGACGTGCTTTGCATTTCCTGGCTATATGGATTGCAATTGTTTTTATAGACCTCTGCGTATGTTCAACTGCATAAAAAGTCTTTAATGGATAAAAATTCTTAGAAAATTGCGCCATATATGCATGATATATACTGCCGTCAGGTTTTATATCTTCATAAAACATGCCGTCAACTCCGCCTCTAGTGCCCTGTTCTCAGAGGTGGGCAGTAGCGCGCTACATGTAGAGGCCGCTATATTTTCAGTAGCTGTAGCGGTAGCGGCGTTACATTTAAGCAATTGTAGCGGTTTTGCCGCTACAGCGCTTCCGCTGCTTTTATAGATAAAGCCTTTAGAATTTAGTTGATAGTATTAAATATTATGTAAAAACCAGCATGATACATACATAATGTAAATCACAGAATAAAACTGTACGAAAGATTTCGGGATAATGTTGTCAACCTCAGCCTGTTACTAGTGTCAACATGTTAGTTGTTACCAGAGGTGGGCAGTAGCGAGCTACATGTAGCGGTAGCGGCGCTACATTATAAGCTATTGTAGCGGTAGCGCCCGCTACATTTAGAGCATGTAGCGGTAGCTGTAGCGGCCGCTACATTTAGAGCATGTAGCGGTAGCTGCAGCGGCCGCTACATTTTAAAGTAGCCTAGCTCTGCCTTAATTGCCCTCAAACACTCAACAAGTGTCATCTTCTCTGCCTTAATTGCCCTGAACATTGACACTAGTTCTCTCAACTCCGCCACTAGTGCCCTCTCCTCTGCCTTAATTGCCCTCAACATTGACACTAGTTCCCTCAACTCCGCAACTAGTGCCCTCTCCTCTGCCTTAATTGCCCTCAACATTGACACTAGTTCCCTCAACTCCGCCGCTAGTGCCCTCTTCTCTGCCTTAATTGCCCTGAACATTGACACTAGTTCTCTCAACTCCGCCACTAGTGCCCTCTCCTCTGCCTTAATTGCCCTCAACATTGATACAAGTTCCCTCAACTCCGCCACTAGTGCCCTCTTCTCTGCCTTAATTGCCCTCAACATTGACACTAGTTCCCTCAACTCCGCCGCTGGTGCCCTGTTCTCTGCCTTAATTGCCCTGAACATTGACACTAGTTCTCTCAACTCCGCCGCTAGTGCCCTCTTCTCTGCCTTAATTGCCCTCAACATTGACACTAGTTCCCTCAACTCCGCCACTAGTGCCCTCTTCTCTGC